>NW_025401576.1:0-25000 GCF_020080835.1 Cotesia glomerata
AACCAGAACTGTAATAACTTACCCTTTAATAAATTTGATAATTAAAATCTTAAGATTTAAGTTGAAAAAAAAAAAAAAAAAACGGGAAATTGCAGGATTGTTCAATTCAAAAGCTTCAAAACCGTTCTGGTATTCGCTACAGTCATATACATCATCGAGGAATATATAAATATTCCTCACGCTCAAAAATGTGCCTGCTTATATTCTGGCAGTCTCCAAGATAAGTTTGGAATGGCAAAGGCAGTGTTTTGGTGCCATTTAATAGACATGTAATTAAAATAATGAATTTTGTTTTTTTTTATTCCATAAAAAAAATTGAATTTATTTATATTTTGTTCAAATAATTGTGCGGTCCAGACGGCCTTGCCACACCAAACAAGAGATCAGTGACCTCCAAACATAAACAAGCACACTGAGCTAATATTTTTTTTTTTTTTTTTTTCAATATCTAATAAATAAATAATTGAATTTTTTTGACACCAAAACGGAACTGAACCTTTGAACCTTGGAAACACACCAAGAAATAAGAAAACACATTGTTTGTAGTAAGGAATATTTTTCGTTTATTTCCTTCTTTAGTCTCACGCTCGATCATACAAAAAATACAGGCACACGACTTAATAATTATTTATCGCGTTACATTTAATAAATACATATACATAAAAACATATATAAATATATATATATGGATAAATATTTATGTATGTGTGTATGTATATATACATATGTAATATAATATACTTATAATTTAAAATCTTAACACTCGACAAATTACACGTTATTTTTCTAATCGTTAATAATCTTAATCCCTAAAACGTTTATATATATTTATATATCCATATTTATAATATTATTTCACATTGAACGACTTAAGTCGTGTACAGAAGAGTGATAGAGAGACAGAAGCACATGAACTCATTGAAGTTTCATTTTTTAAATTTTAACTTTAACAACAAATTTAAAAAAACTTCTCATTGTAAGTCAAACTTAAATGAAAACAAAAAAAAAAAAAAAAACGTCTTTCGAACTTGATTAAAAAATATTAACAATTATAAACAATATTTTAATAATTACGTATAATAACAGAGTGTAGCGTCTTGATTATATTGGAAAAATATTTTTTTTAACCCTAACTTCTATCATTATATAATACAGTCATGAGTCTCGCGTTATCACGAAAATATAAATTATATTTATCATTTTTCTTTTTCCTCACTGTCATATTTTAATCGGTCAGTAATTTTTTTTTTCTTGTTATTACTACTCCGCTCTTTTTACAACATCAGACACAGCTTATTTAAAATCCAGTACAAATTTATCAGTTAATAATCAAATTAAGTACGGAATTTAATTCCGTTCTCTATCAATTGTTAATTATTACAACTTTAACTATTAATTTAATATATTTACATAATTCACAATTATTAGGCAAGATTAAATGAAGCAGTTGATAAAAAGAAAAACGTTAAAAAAAAGTTTAAACAATGTGAATGATATAAATAAAAATGATAATTTTTTAAACCAATAAATTAAACTCAAGAAACCTGACGGTTAAGCTTACTATCAACAGTACTAAGTTTTATTATTTTTTTATTAGGCCCTAATTCGTCATCATCCGCGGCGTCTGAAATTTGTATGTCATTAAATTTATTTTTTAACCCTGATTTAATGAGTCTTTGTGATCTTTTTATACTTTTACTACGCAATCTTTTATCTCTTAACTCAGTGTCGCTTTCCGACTCACTTTCATCGTTTAATGCGACAGTTTCGACAGGTGATGACGACGACGACGATGCCGAGGAAATTAATTTACTGCTTCTTGATCTGACTTTAATGCCCACCGGATCTTCCATACAGATCACCTCGCAGTCCCGTTTTTCCTCGCTTTTTTTACTTGACGAGTTATGGGGACTCGTTTTGTTGTGATTTATCCTTGAATGAGTGTCTAGAGTTATCATGGCAACAACTTTGGCTGTTCTTTGCGGGCGCTCATTGTCCACGGGAGTCGCAGCGTCTTTATCTTTATTCTTAAAAGAATCATTATTAACAGCATTACCATTTGAATCTGTATCCAGGGAGTCTTTCTTGGCAGAAATATTCTCCGGCGACGGTGTGCGTGCATGGACATCTTCATTTTTTTCCAAACAAGTAGAAGTGCGACGCGTCTTGTTATTTTTGTTAGACAAATTAGCGTTCAAATTGTAGTTAGTAAATAAAATAGAATCTGCTGATCTGGTGATGCGTGATGATTTTTTAGGAACTGGTGTATCGGGCCTCCGCTTCGGAGTGACGGGAAACGTATTAACACTGTCATTTAATTTTGATTTTGACTCTGGAGTTGTCGCTATTACTTTGGGCTGTGAATTACCCCGAGATTTGCGATTTATCTGAGTCGGCAATAGAAACCCATTGTCCATGTTGCCCTGAGACCGTGTGGTAGGTCTATCTGAAGACGAGCGCTCTTTGATGACCACAATAGGAGAATCTAGAACCATTGACGAACGCGTCACTCGCGATGACGATGAAGTGGAGGTTTCTGGTTGTAATTGTGGTGGAGGTTGCGGAGATTTGGGAATTGGTAATTTTAATTTAATATCTGATAAAATTAATATAGGACTCTTGCGTCCTTCGGGTTTTTTCTCTTCTTCTGGCGCTGGCTCAGATTCGGAAGATTTTTTGACTATTTTTTTTTCTAAACTTTTCCGAGCTTTTCTGGACTCGTCCGACACAGGAGCCAGTGGTTCTGCAAACGGCGAATGAGCTTTAGTCCGGCGTCTTAAAATACGCGGAAATGGAGTATCTGGACGAGTTATTTTTAATCGCAGAGTAAGATTAGGATTCGGCAGCGACTCAGAGGTTTTATCGTCAGAGTTCTGCGGCTTTGAGACAGTCGATTCGACGGGAGGCAAAATAGTTGCCTCAATTGGCACGGATTCATCCAACAAAATATTTTCAACGCAAACTTTCGGCCAGCTGGTTTTCTCAAGTTGACTTTTTCCTTCCTCAACGCCGTCTATCGACTCTTGCTTTATCTCTTTAGCTTCAACGTCAATGATGTCCTCTGACTTGTGGATCTTTGAAGCGCGACGAGTTCGACTGCTCAAAGGTACGTTGCTCAACGAAGATCTTGTTCGCGTTTTTCTCAAAATAATCGTCTCTATCTTCGGTTCAGCATTCACGTCCGTGCACGAAGAATCCGCTGAAGAATCATCTCCTGATTTTTCTTTGTTACTTATAATACAGTACTCATCATCCACCACGTCGTTGACGGTCATCGGTGACGTATTGATCCTGTTATTTGGCGAACCGACATTAACGTCCAAATTCTCGGTGTCTTCATGAATATCTTTAAATTCAGGTTTATGGGACCGCGTCACATGATTCACCTCTTCTGTAATTTCAAATTTAGCAATCGAATCATCTGATAATTTTTTAGCGTTATTACGACTTGAGCGAGTGCGTTTACTTTCGTCGCACGGAACTTTATATTCTTCTAATGTATCACTGGTTAATTTTGGCGACTCGGGACACGAAGATTCACAGGGAGTTGTTTTATTCGACAACTCAGATGTTAATTCCTCCTGCTTGATGTCACTTTCGTCATTAGACTCAGACATGTCCATTATCATGGAGCCCGTAACATCAGACATTTTCTCATCAACATCCGATTTAATCATTTCTTCAACAGAACCCACCTCGCTCTTTTCTTCCTCATTAATTTCATTAATTTCATTCTCCGCATCATTAACACTAGGGCTAGTTAATGACACAATAGATTTGCTTTGATCATCTACAACTGAAGATTTATCATCAGTATTATTAGCATCATTATCATTATCATTATCATGATCCATTATTGAACTATCATCATTATTTTCATTATCAGTACTTTTGTCAAGATTATTATCACGTTTATTACGTTTCCGCCAATGAATTTCTTTGTAACTACGTTTAACAACCGGTAAAATTGGGCTTACATCTAGAGTCCATAGATTTATTTTAACATTACCGCGAGATCTTGTCCGTGGACTATTGAGATCGAGGTGATTTTTCCGTAATTTTATTTTTTTAGGACGACCTGGTCGCCGTTTAGTATTTTCAAATTTATTCACCTGTGAATCATCATCCTCGTTATCACCATCGTCATCATCGTCGTTATCACCCTCCTCACCCATCTCGTCATCATCAACCTGACTATCTTGACTTGACTCTTCAACATCAGAATTATTATCCTCAGCGAGATCCTCCTGAGAGCCCGATTCGCTTTCAGTCGAAGACTCGGATTCACTCACTGAAGATTCACATGTTCTACTACGTCTACGAGAACTACGTCTACTCGGCGCGACCTGACGTTTTTTATTACTATTATTACCTACTCTCTTAGAATTATTATTACTATTAACCTGATTCTGAGCATCCTCGCGGCTAAATGTCAATGGCTTATCGTCATCATCAGCCATCCTCATTCGTCGTTCTTCTTCCTCACGTAGAGCACGTAGTCGGTCCAACTCCCATTCTTTTTTCTGTTCCTCCAGTTCGCGTTCTGCTGCTGCTAATTGGGCTGCTGAAAATGTACCTTCGGTTTCTTCGACAAATTTCATCGCGTACCGTTCCACTGGTGTTAGCTAAATTAAAAAACAATAATAAATTAATAATTAAATAAAAAATCAACTAATTAATACAAAAATATTTCAAGCATGAAAATTTAGAAAATAAATTCATTTATCATAAAAGTAATAAAGATTATATTAAATTTTAAATCAAAAATTATTTAACACTTAAGGAGATCCGAGTACTCTCCTAGTGTAAAGAATGTCTACAAAAAATAATACGTATAAATACTTTTGTTATGCATCGTAAATTATTAAATTAATTAATGTTTTTGAGGAAATTTCCGAAAAATGTACTCATTAAGAGCGGTTGATAGTTGATTTTCAAACGTGTTTTTCTCATGTATGTGATAAAATTTAGAAAAAAAACGCTTCGCTCTTCGATAGATAATTTAATTATCTATCGAAGAGGGAAGCGCTTTTTTGGAAAATTTTCATTTATTTATGCATAAAATGCGTTTTATGATTCCATTTGTTGTACAAGTATGACAGAGATACTTTCGTTTGTCCAATAGAGGGCGAGAGAGAGAAAAAATGTAAACCCTTCTTGATAATTCTTTCCCAAGTTATAGTTTATGCTACTGCTGTCTTTTTCATTCGCTAGTGTCGCCTCTCTTACAGGCTATTGCTCACTTACTTCCACGCATGGCTTTATTTGTTTACTTTACTAATTTATCAATGATTTCTCAAAAACTATGTGGTATGAAATTCCAGAATTTTTTAGGGTAATTATACATGTATTAAGAAGGGTTTATATTTTTTCTCTCTCTCGCTCTCTATTGGACAAACGAGAGTATCTCTGTCATACTTGTACAACTTATGGAATCTTAAAACGGATTTTATGCATAAATAAATAAAAATTTTCCAAAAAAGCGCTTCGCTCTTCGATGGATAATTTAATTATCTATCGAAGAGCGAAGCGTTTTTTTCAAAATTTTATCTTATTCATGAGCAAAACTCGTTTGAAAATCAACTATCAACCGCTCATTAATATAAGTAATATTAGTTTTTCGTGAAATTCTTAAAATTTTTTCAATACAAAAATAATAAAACTTCACGATTTTCTCTCTCTTTTCCCATACCACCTGTGTAAAAATGTAATTTTCAATTGCAATTATCTTTAGTTAGAAGTGGTAAATCGTCTTCAAATTTTAACAGCATGTGCATTATGCATTCAATTACTTATATTATAAATTTAAAAGGTTTTTTGAAATTTTGCTCGCATGTCCCAACTACCTTAAATAATTATTAACATTCAATGGACTAATAAAAAATATAGCACTCGGAATTACCGATATACACTTGACAACACCGCTAGAGTTCCCTAACCTTAAAATTTATTTATGTTTACTGTCTAACTAAAATTACTAAGATCTTCTAGCATTTAAAAAATCGCGGTTACTTATGCACCGAGTAACTGCGCAAGCGGTGTTGCAAAGTCAAATACAAGACTTAAAAGAACGGAAGTTCCTTGTGATTTTTCATAAAAAATATAAAATATCTCCGTAATACGTTCGGAAACCTACTTTTTTTATTGTTTTAATCGAAAGCTTATTATTTTTTCAATCAAATTTAATTAAAATAAAATTTTTTTTAAATCGTTAATCGCATTAAATTTTTAACCAAATACACGGCTGGTGGAATCTATTTATCTACATGTAAAAATTACAATTTTCAAACCTAATTATTTAATTAAAAATTCCGGAAGCCTACTGTTTTTTAATTTTTTTTATTAATTATTAGGCTACGTAGATTGAATTTACAAATTTTCAGGAAATTAAAAAAATTTTACTACTTCGCGTGGATCTCCTTAAAACAAAATTATGGTTAAAAAAAAAAAAAAAATACCTGTGAAATCAAATTCTGAACTTCTTGTTCAGCTTTACTGATTTGCGTGTCCTCCCGATCAGCATCGTCCAAAGGAATATTTTCATCAAACTCAGCAAGATCGGCAACAGCCTCAGCTTTGGCAGTTTTCGCAGCCAACACATCGAGATCTTCTTCAGCAGCGGCAAGTGCACTCTCCAAAGCCCCCATCGCTACCTTTTCTTCGACAACCGGTGTTACAGCATTACTATTATTAGCACTATTACTACTCGAACAAGACGAGACTTCTTTCAGCAGTGACTTGTCACGTTCTCTTTTTTGTTCAACGATATCAGCCATACGTGCCGACGCATCATTTTCAGTCTGATCAATATTAAAGAGGTCCTGGATTGTCGAACTCTTGAAGTACGCAGTAGTGAAATTACCACCTTCAATAGCTAGATCACCGAGTAATCTCTTTTGATTGGCCTTTTTGAGAATATTTTCTTCAACAGTCTTTTCACTAACAAGTCGGTAAATGTGAACATCTCGAGTCTGTCCGATCCTATGACAACGATCTTGCGCCTGAGCGTCCATAGTAGGATTCCAATCGCTATCGTAGAATATAACTGTGTCAGCTCCAGTAAGATTGACACCAACACCACCCGATCTCGTCGATAGTATGAAACAAAATATACGTTTATCACCATTGAATCTTTCCATGAGAAATTGACGCTGATCAACGCGTGTTGTACCGTCTAATCTTAAATAAATATGACCGTGATAATTAAGAAATGCCTCAAGTACATCCAACATTCTTGTCATTTGTGTAAATATCAGCACACGATGACTTCCACTCTTTAATTTTCTCAATAAACGATCTAATGATTGCAATTTACCACAATCATACTGTATAAGTCGTGGATCGGGAAATTGTGTCATCATCGCGCTACTTATTGGATGGAGTACTGCACATTTAGGCGTTAATCGCCGCTGAAGGACCATCTGCATGCGCTGATGTTGCCATAATTTACTCGGTGCTGGATGAGAAACGTGGAAACGCGGCATAGGAGCTCTTACTGCTGGTACATAACAGACAAAACGTTCAAACACTTCCTTCAACTCTTCGACTATTTGTTCTGTTGATTTTATCGCTTGAGCAAGAGCTTCTGTGCGGGAGAAATATTGACGACGTGTCCGTGCTGGTTGCTTGGCATTCGTACAATTCAACCAGCCATTGTGCCACTGACAACCTGAAGCTGGTTTGTCAATTCTCAACGCTGTGAAAAGGTCTTCACCGTACAAAGGACACGCTGCGCATTTACGCTCGTTAATGTTCGCTATGGTACGCAACTTAGCTTGCCGCCTTTGTCGCCGATCTTCTTCCAGTTGCGCCATGTAAAAGTCAGATTTTGGACTTTCTTTTCGTTTTTTAACCACTTCTTTTTGTTGTGCAGTACCATTGGCATTGCTGCTGTTGTTTGCACTAGTGACACCACCAGTTGTTACGATGCTAGCACCTCGAGTTACTATGCTGCGTATTTGTGGTTGCGGCGGCGATGCCATTGTCGAAGCTACTGTCGTCGAAACATTCAATGGTGGCACTCGCATTACAGGCCGACCTCCGACTGTATTTGCTGATGTTGTTACCACACCGCCAACAACTTTAGTTACTGGGGTAAATTTTGGTGAAAGGACTGTTAGTCTTTGGCCACTCGATGTCATTACAGGAAAAGAAACTAAATATAAAAAAAAGAAAATTAAATAAATAAATAATAATTAAAATAATTTTTTGATTTATAAATATATTTGTGAAAAATATTAAACTAAGATCGAAAATCTTTCAAATAAAAATAATGATGATTATTTAAATTTGAGTTGTTTTACGTTTGATGATTAACTTAAGGAGACAAAAATTTTTTTATTGTTTGTAAATATTTATAATTATGGAGTTTAGTGTTGAAATTAATCTTACAGTTAATTTTTGCTCTATTACTATTTTTTAATAATAATAATTCAATTGCTTTCGTTAGAGGTAAAGTACCCAGTACTTGAACACTTGTAAAAATAAGACCAGTACTTGAACAGACTTTTCGAATTGTTGTAATACAAAATCCGTAAATTTATTATTAGTAGTATGCGCATGTTATAATTATTCAATAATACAGTAATTGATTTCTGTAAGTTTGTTCAATTATAAATCAGAACAATTATATTTTTGTTAATTTAAAAGTTGACATGTCGAGAATAGCCGATAGATGCTATTTTTTTATGAAAAAGGTACTAAATCAGAAACCAAACAATGAGTAAAAAAAAAAAAAACCGGTATATCATCATTTCAAGTAAAAAAAAATTGTACTACCCAATGAAATAGTCTTTTCTAAATAATATATATTTTTTGCGAAGTCATAAACTATAATTTTTATATTAAATTTTAGCGTTTAACTATGCCTCCAAATTTTCAAAGCGGTACCCAGAACTTGAACAAGCTGAGGCCGTATAATTTTGACAGCACTCTAACCTCTAATAGGTTTATAGACTAGTGATCAGCATTGTGATTTGTATTAATTACTGCAAATTAAATAAGTTTTATAGCTAAAAATAAATGTAGTTAAAAATTATTGAACGTTTTGAATTGAGTTTTTTTTATTTACAATTAAAAATTTGCTTTGTCATTCATAAAAAATGTAATTAAAAAATTAGATACAAATATTTCTCATTTTTAAATGAACATATTAAATATGCAGAGTATTATTTTTAATATTATTTAATAATATGTTGTAACTCTTTTGATATTTCAATAAAACGTTGAAATTTTTTGGTGTGCCTATTGCCATATATTTCATTGGTTCAACTACTCTTTTCATAGTCTATCTTAAAAAGGTTGTCAAAAAATAAATATTCAATTATCTTTGTTATTTTGCGCTTCAATCAATTCAAAGTAGTTTATATTTTCATGAAAATCACTAATTTTAACCAATAATTACATCTTTATGTATTAAAAGTATGGTCAAATACGTTTTACTTTGAAACCTGTTTAACTACTATGTACTTTACCTTATAACCCAGAGAATTAATAATTGAAATAATAGATAATTGAAACATATTTCTTTATAAAAACGAAGTTAATATATAGATACATTTACCGGTTACTTTCATTTAAAAGCATTGATTAGAAAACTTCGTTAAAATTCATAAAACAGCTTGAGTAGTGAAAAAAATCATCTTTCTAGTGTATACACAATAACTTTAAATAAATTTTGTGAAAAAAATTGAATTATAAAGCAAATAGAATAAATTTCCATTAAAAGTTAATAAATATTCCATCATCTATCGGTAATTAAATTTCTCTCCGACTTCTACCAGCGAAAAAATAACAAAGTAAATTGAATTTTGATAAAAATATTTACCGGTGTTAGTAGTTTGTTGACTGGAATGAAGGATAATATGCCTTCCGGTTGACGTTTGAACCAATTGAGCAAAACTGGACATAGGTATCCTCTGTACAGAGTCACCCTGTTTGAATGTGACAGTTTGCGTTAATCTCTGTAAACCATCACGAATATTTGGACTGCTCACAGCTATTTTCTGAGCGTTAATTGTTGCCGGAGTACCCGTGCTAGATGATGTTGTTTGAGAGTTGTGCGGTATAGCAGCCATGGGTATTGCTGTAACAAAAGAAAGTTTATTAAAATAAAAGCATTAACTAAGCTTCAAATAAAATAAAATTTTAATAAATTAAAAATGTTTTCCTGGTTCTAGAGTGTCCATAATATGAATTAAAAATGAACAGGCTGGCCAAGGAATTTATTCTAGCATCACTGCAAAGGCAGTTGCACATAAGGTACAACCACCGATCGATGATGCCTTAATCAATCTAAAAACTAAAGCAATTATTCCGTACCTTTGACGTTGCCTTGGTGTTGTACAAGCTGGACGTAACCCTGAAGTTGCTGACCACCGGCAACACGTAGTGTTACGCCTTGCCCAGTGGTTTGGTTATTAAGAGTTTTAATCAGCGGCGACGTACCCACTCGCGGTGTTGGTAAAATACCAGTCAAACTTTTAATTTTAGCTTGCGTTATTTGCTGTGGAGTTACCGGTGGCGGTTTAACTTGATTTGACAGTCTTACAGTTATTTTTATTTTTCCAGCTGGACAACGCGGTGGTGGTGGCGGTTGGCTATCTATTTCTTCAATCAATTTACGTGGTGTTTGGAAGCGACGCACTCTGTGTGACACAAACGCGGTGATTGTCCGCTCTAATTTTAATAGATTCAAATTTAAAATCGACAAATCGATGTGCTGTAATCAGAATCAATTAGTTAAGTTCTTGGATAGATAGAACGTAATAAAATTTTTTTTTTAATAAAATTCAAGTGACTATTACCTTAAAAGGATCGTAATCAAGTACATTCCACACCAAAGAAGCTGTGACAAAGTCAATAGCTTCCATTTGAAAAGGTGATACCGTCGGTCTTACTTCAAATAAATTCGGATGGTTACACACTTTACGTAATTGCATCAACACATTGATAACGCTCAACAAATTACCGCTGGCCAAAGTTTCTCTTGTTTTAGCACGTGACATAAAATCATCGTACAAAAATCTTTGACGTTTTGATAAACGGCACATTATTACGTGCTCATATTTCTTTGGTAATTGTTTTTCTACTTCGGTTTTCAATCTTCGAAGTAAAAATGGACGTAAAACCTACAAAAAAAAAAAAAAAAAATTATAAAAATTTAAAACCATCCATTTCAAATAAAAAAAAAATATTAAAAGTTATAAAAATTCAATTGTAACTCCAGACAGGATTCGCATAACGTAAATAATTCCACTTATCCGTTACATGAGTTTTAATGGAGCTAATTAATATTTCGCTGATTATTAAATAAAGACCAATCGCGATATTATTAAATCACGTAGGTTGTCGGCAGCGAAAATAAATTTTAAAGAAAATAAAAAACTTAAAATTTAATATTATTTAGTACGTACAAACCTTATGAAGTCGACGAATAATATTTTCGTTATATTCACTGTTTCCTTCGATCATGCCGGTAACAGGATTACTGAACCATTCTTTGAATTCACGGTGAGATTGAAATACATTGGGCATAAGAAAATGCATGAGCGACCAGAGTTCCATGAGATTGTTTTGTAAGGGTGTACCCGTTAACAATAAACGTCTCTGAGTTTGAAAATTTAACAGAAGCTGCCATCGTTGTGATTTGAAATTTTTAATATTTTGAGCTTCATCTAAAATTAAGTATTTCCACTTCTTTCGACGGAAACTCTGATGGTCCTGGATAACCAGCTTATAAGACGTTATACAGATGTGAAATGCATTAGGCTTTGTCCAACCGGTTCGCTTTTGCTTACGTTCTTTTTGAGTTCCGTAGTAAGTGAGAATTTTAAAACCCGGACACCATTTTTTGCACTCCATTTCCCAATTTAGCATCACAGATGTAGGTACAATTATCAAATGAGGACCCCAATTGCCCTTTTCACATGCAAGGTGGGCTAACAATGCTATTGTTTGAATTGTTTTACCAAGACCCATTTCATCGGCTAATATTCCATTTAATTTACGCTCATACATTGTGACCAGCCAATCAAGACCTATGTGTTGGTATTCACGAAGCGAGTGTTTCAAGAGGAACGGAATTTTAGTCACAACCTACAAAATGACAAAACCATTTACCATTAGTTTATAATTTAAGAAAGTTATTACTTAATAAGTCTTAATATAAATTTTAACAAATGTTTGACTCTTTTGCGCATTAAATTATTTAATTTATTGCATGGGAAAGCATTCATATTTAATCTACCTTCGGTGAAATAATGATAAGCCATTATATATGCTAATCATTTTGGAGTGAAGGTTAAGGAATAAAGACGCTGAAATCTATTGAATTACTCACACTTGTAGTCAGAAGTGTATTTCCTTTAGGTTGAATACTTTCAGCCAAAGCGGCAGCGTCGTCCATTTCATTGTGTGCTTCAGACTGTGACTCATTCGGATTTTTATTTGACGATTTATCATCCAGATCTTCTAACAATGATTTCAAACCAACATCAGTTTCATCATCACTCTGACTTTGTGAATCCTCATCATCTTCTTTAGTTTCATCCTCGCTTTCATTTTCACTTTCAGATTTATCTTCAGCTTCTGCCTCGGCCTCGGCTTCGGCTTCGGCTTCGGCTTCAGCTTCTTCTTCATCGTCTTCTTTATCATCATCCTTGTCAGACTCTTTACCAGATTCTACAACAATAAAAAAAAAAATATCTTTAATAAACTGAAACAAAAAGCTGAATAAAATAAAAAAATCAATCAAATTCAGACAAATGCCTCGGTAGTTTCATTATAGATTGAGTTTGAATGGTTTCTCGCCCCATCAAGTTCGGTAAAGATATCATCATTTGAATAATACATAATTTAACATAAAATAAAATAAATAAAACATTATATAACATACCATGCTCACTGTCTTCGTCGACTTCCATAGTTCCTGACATATTTCCGTACTTGGCCATCAACTCATCGATAGACATTTCATTTTCGGCTTTAAGATCGTCCAGCTCTTGCCGATGATCAACGGAATTGCCTTCAGCTTCCTCTTGCTCCATAATAGTGTTCTCATCGTCCGAAGACTCTTCTGAAGCGACAGTAAATTCAGCATCGCCATCCGTATTGTTTTCTTCTTCTTCTTGAACATTAATTGAATCTTCTGGAGACGGAGATAAACTTTTATCCCTCTCTTCGAGATAATTTGGTGGTAATTCTTTGAGTAAATCTTCCAAGGGTATTTCTGATTCTTTTTTAAGTAACTCAACTTCCTCTTTGTGATTTGATTTCATTTCTTCCTCGGCTTTAGCTATCGTTTCTTCGTCATCTTCAGAACTTTGATTAGGCTCAAACTCATCTAAAGAATTTAATAATCCAGTTTTCGTCTTTATTATAATTGTTATTAATTATCAATTTACGGGAATAATAGTAATAAAGTTTTTTAATTTACCATCTGAGTGTTGTTTTTGTGTGGGTAAAGGTGACGATATCCTCGAACTATTTTTGGAAGCTGAAATACTCATAGTGCCTTCAGTTTTATTGAGGCCTTCTGTAAGCCACGTTGAAAATTTTTCAGTTTGCCCGACCATAAAGTTCAACCGTTGATCGAGTACTTTTTTTCTTTTCTCGTCCAGTCTCGTCTGCTGTTTGAACTCCACAAGCTATTGTAAAAATAAAAGTAAAGAATTTAATTTAATAAAGAAAAAAAGTAGAAGTGAAACGATAAAAAATAAATAAAAAAAAGAATTATAACTTTCAAAATAACTGTATCTAAAAAATTTTTAACTGAATCATGAGATACAGTTGTAGTTGTCTTATTTAGAAAGTTTATGTTCCCACAATGAGCACACAAATTAAGTAATTGAGTACGTTAATTGCCGGCTTAAACATGTGGGGTAGAAAATAAAATAGTAATAGGTAGGACATACTTTTTCAACATTAGCCCAAAAGGTTTTTACTTCCTTGGCGATAACACCGGCCATTTTTTTGAGCTTGTGTTCTTGCATTTTTTCCGCCTTTTGAGCTTGGGCTTCTTTCTCCAAAAAGTGTTTTTGTACCATTCTCGCACACTTTTTAGCCGCAGCTTTTTTCCATTTACGCTCTTGTGCAAAATCAGTAGACAGCCAGACCATTTCTTCCAGCAGATAATCCCAGTGCGCTTTTGTTCTCGGAGGCTCTTGTACTTTTGGTAGTCGCTTTTCCGACCAAAGTCCCTCACGCTGTAGTTCATTTATTCTTTGCATTACATAAGCTTCCTATTTTGGTACGAAAAACCCGATATTAATAATTAAGTCGTTTCATTAAATTTTTTTTAATGAATTTTACAATTATACATATCACGGTGGTCACAAATTTTTATTAAGACAATTTTTTTTTTTTTTTTTTTTTTTTTTCCAAATAAGTGATTGTACTTTTAGAAAATGTTTGATTCTTTTGCGCAATAAACTACTAAATTTATTGCATGGGAAAGAATTCACGTTTAGTCTACCTTCGGTGAAATAATGATAAGCCATTGTATATGCTAATCATTTTGGAGTGAAGGAGAAGAAAACAATAAAGACACTAAAAGCTTTTCAATTACTAGTTCATATATATTTTTTTTCTAATCGCAAAAATCGTATGTAACATTTTTGGGACATTGAAAACAAATATTTGAAAAAACTATTTGACGCGATTTTTATAACAAATTTCAATGAATAAATTTAAAAACTTTATTTTGGATAAATATTTTCAAAAAATAAAATTTAACATTTTTTAATATTTATAGAATTTTTAGTAATGTAACCATTCCGCAATTGTATTAATCGCTAGAAAATATAAGCAATGAATAAATAAATTACTTGTTTAGCTTTCTCTGCAATTTGCTCATTATTTTGACTATCACATGAAGAAGGCGAATTTGCAGGCATTTTAACAATTTTAACAACAGGTTGACCCGACGACGTAGGAGGTGACGTTGAAGTCACAGTATTAGCTACCGTAGTGGTTGCTACTGTTGTCGTAGGTGGTATTGTTTTGATGGAAGTTGAGGCCGCAGGCTGTTTATTCGCTATATTTGCAGAAGGATTTGCAGTCATCACCGCCGGTTTTGATGAATCTGGAACTATATTTCAGTTTGATTATTAAAACATACAATAGTCAAATTTCTACTATACTTAACATAAAATAAACATTTATTCATTAAAAAAAATAAAAATCTATTTAATGAATGTAAATAAATGTAACGAGATTTTCCCTTAGATCTTGCAAGTTGAATTCTCTCAAGATCTTACACATGCTCGGTATTAATATCCCCACGATCATATTGACTAATCCAGTATCGAAGTACTAAACCAGTGGTTTTCACGTGGGTTGTTTGCTTTGTTTTATTTTCCTTATTCAAACACAGAATCTTACTGATAACAAACAGAACATAAATTTATACGTCTACATTATGGATACATGATAAGCATAAAAAATGTGACCATGTTTTATTAAATGTTGAATAAATTTAAATATATCATGCAAGGATGCGTTGGTGCTAAAAAAAAAAAAATACAAATTAAAATAAGTCGAGATGTTTAAAGTCTTCTTTTCTTCTTAATCAGCACAAAAATCATAAGGAAACAAAATTATTTTAAAAAAAATATACACACGTATTTAAATATCAGGGTTGATGAATAAAAAAAAAATTTTTTTCAAACATCTTAATAAAAATATATGAAAGTAAAGAATCAATGTACAAGTAGAGTCTAAGGAAAAGTCGTCTAGTAACATCGAATGACTGGGCTAATGTTAATCACCTATAATGAATGTGGGTGCTAGAGTAGACGTGGGTGAAGGGTGAACGTTCACTGTTGGAGATTGAATAGCCGCTCGGATGGCAAATACCATTCCATGTCGGCCCCCTTGAGTCCTACCTGGTATCTGTCCTACTACGCAAATCAATTTTATTTGTGCATAAATTGATTTTTAATAATTGTTTTACAAAAGGGTCCACTAAAATTACAGATTGTGCTCAAATTACAGTAGAGATCACTGGGGCAAGGATTGGAGTAACAGACTGTGAATAAAGATCCGATACTAAAAACTAAATATATAATTATGTAAATATATACCTTGCTGACTAAGCTGGGCAACGGTTGCAGGTAAGGTCGTGGAAACTGCTACAGGAGTAACCCCAACTCCCGCGAGCTTAACTTCGACCCCTTGACTCGAAGTCGCGTTCGACGTGCTCAGAGTCGTCACCGTCGATACCGTGGGGTATGTAAATACAGGTAGTGGGGCTGTGAGGTCTTCGTTCTCGTCATCAGGATCTAAACGGTGCTGTCGCAAGAATTGGAGGTACGAGGCCGTCGGTTGCTTTTTCTTCCACGCCTGGAAGTCCATGATGTTACCGCCGGCGTGGAGAAAGTAAAGCTCAGACACGTTCTCTGCGTATTTCTCGCGAATTGCGCGCATTCTTTTGATCCTATGTTCCATTATCCGACGACGGTAACCGTTGGTGTCATCAAGCAGCGTCGGCTTCTCCGAGGTCTCTGATAATTTAAGCTTCTTGGCCGGCGGCGATGACGTTATGTGAGAAGTCGGTGTCAGAAACATATTTCCGAGGGAGGTTCTCACGAGTTTCGGTGATGTCGCAAGTACAACTTTCGTCGTGTTCTGCCGGTTGGGAGATCCCAAAGGCGAACCACTTGACATGTTGCTGATGTTGACAATACGCGTGACTTGTTGTAATCCAGCCGTCGTTGTCGCGCCACTTTGTATGACCTTTAATTATATTAATAATCTATTAGCATTAAATTATGAATTTAAATTAAAATTAAATGAGTAAATTAAAAAAAAAAATAATAATTCGTCAGCCAAATGCCTCGGTAACATCACAAAAAGAAATAATTTGAATGGAATTATTTCTTCAGGTTCGGTAGATTGTCATCATAAAATTATTTTCAATAAACATTTAAAAACTATAAAATAAATAAATTAATTAATTAAAAAAAAAATTTTTACCTGAGAAAGACCAGGAACTGAGGATGCGATAACAAATTGCTGTCCAGCTCCGGTAGTGAGAACATTGAGACCTTGGCTTGCCAATACTTGCTGCAAGTTAACTGTTTGCTGCTGAGTTCCGCTGCTAGAACTGCTTCCCCCATTGTTATTTCCACCCCCAGTTAGGGGCGGCAAAGTTGGCACGCCCTGCTTATCACTCATTACACATGACACTGATAAACAAAATAAAACAAAAATATTGATACTCTATTTCATTAACCACTAACAATAATAAAAACTTATTGGATCTACATTTACACTTGAGCTATTAAATCAGGTTTAATCAAAAGTTTTCTTTAATTTAATTAAAAAATTAAATTTATAAACATTGATAATTAACACGTTCTTTTTTATAACCTAGTATTAGCGTATATAATTATAATAACAATAATAATAAAAAAAATATAACATGTCCGTAAAGTCTCGGAATACTTCGTTCGATTGATTAACCGAAATAGCGCCGAAATCAAAATCCGTATAACCATCATGAGAATCAAATTAACTTATCTATTATAAAACACTTAAGACATTAATTAAAATATAATTATTTAATAAAATAATAAACAATACGCAGATTAGTATTAACATTACTAACAATCATGTCAGTATTTAAATAAACTCGAATAAAAAAAAAAATGTATAATACAACGAGCTCTTACCGCTAGATCAGATCTAAAAATTATTATTAATTTAGATAAAAAAAAAAAAATTATTAATCGTCAATGAAAATTAAACACTATAACAAATATAACGGAGTATTCGCTTATAAAAATTGTAATTGATAATTTAAAAAAATAAAATTGGCATGAAGCCTCGCCTCGACTCGTCGCGATACAAAGGAAATTGTAAGGTCCGCCATATTGGCGTTGACTGAATGTAAGGGCGGACTTACCATTATTTAATCACAAAATTACGGTACGTAAACACGGCATCCAGATAAATAAACCGCACAATTATTTAAAGCAGTTTTAATTAATTAATTAGGTACTTCACGTAATGTTCAGTACATTAGATATATCTAATATTTTACGATACATTTTAGTTGGACTTTATCAAGGACGTACGGCACACTTCTAAACATGGCGACGGTCCCGACAATATTTCACGAGCTAACACACGACCAGGCTCACGGTCCTCGCTCGGGCAAGCTTGCCTACTACGAGCTAAGCTGGTTACACAAGCCATTCCTAGATGGAACCCGTGTTCCGCTTCGCACCTATCTTGGATTCTGATTCGTCAGAATTTTCACCAAGTTTGGCAACGTGGCTGGAATACTACCACCTCATTGGATCTTTTTTTTATGTATATTTCAATTTATTGCTAATATCATTTCCGGTATCAATGGTCAAATCAGCGTCTTTTTATGTCGACTACTTTTTGATTACACTTTTTTTTTAAACCGCAATCAATACCAGTGTTTACTATTTAGTTATTAATTTTTGTTTTTTGCACTGTATTTTATGTAATTTAGTTTTTTAATGAAGCATTCATTTTTATGAATGAAGCAATTCTTCTGACGAATAATTAGTAATAAATTACTCTATTATTTTATAAGATTGAGAGGTTGATTAAAAAAAATTTTTTTTTCATTAATTTTTTTAAATAAACTCACAAAAAACTGTTTAAACATTCAGATCATGTTGAAGGATTTTTCTTATACTTGAAAGAAATTTATTTATTAAAATTTTTTAATGTTCTTTAAAATTTGAATCGAGATACATGACCATGATTTATTTTTTTTAAATAAATTTATCACTTCTAAGTTAATAAAATAAATTGTATATAAAAAAATTTTTCGAGATTTTTTTTAATGTGTTAGATAAAAAAAATCAAACTCAAATAAATTAAAAATTTTTCAAGTAAATTTCATGTCAGAGTTAAAAATAAAGAATTGTTTTAATTAAAACTATATCGAAAAAGTTTATATAAAAAAATTTTAATTGATAATAGTTGAAAAAAATGTGCTCCAATAAATTAACTGTAAAGTTTTATGTAAAAACGCTCCAAATATTTTTTTTTTTTTATTCAAATTATTGAAAAACTAATTATTAAAGATAAAATTTAAATGATTAAAAATAAAAATCTTTGAAAAAAATTATGTAGTTTTTGATTTTTAATTTTTTAACCAACTTTTGAATTATAAAATTTTGTTTAGAAATATTATATAAGAAATTTTATAGAAAAAAATTATAAATTTCCCATAAAAATTGTAACTAATTGTTCAAAATTTTATTTTATTTCTTAAAATATTTTTTACATTTTAATTCTGAAAATTTCAACAAAAAAAATTCTTTAATTTATATAACAATTATAAAAAATATTTTAATACTTGAGTTAAAAAATTCATCCTAATTCTAAACAAAATTTTTTTCCAAGCTTTTTATCAAATCCATAAAACTTACAACAATCGAAAAAAATTAGCATTAAATAATTACATAAAAATGATTATCTCATTAAGATTAACAAAGAAATGAAAATATTTTTATTAATGAAAATAAAATCAATGTACAATAAAACGCGCTTACCCGCGCGCAAAAAATTTAGGAAATAACATGGCGACCACGTGGAGATCATGCGTTCCGAATACCAATTTAAAGACGGCTAATTTTCAGCAGAGTTGCGAGTAAAAAGTATTAATAAAAAAGTAAACACTTACCTCATGAATAAATTCTATTTATCGAGTCGTGATGCATTGAATAATTAAATTATTTATCAACCACGTTACGTTAAGTATAATCAAACGAAATAATTATTTTATCTATCCGTTATCAAGCAACTCGAGATTTTCTATACTCGAGGTCGATTCAATGAAATTCGGCATCGAGTTGCGTTTTACTTTCATATTATTCGGCAATAAAATGCGCGATTCAGAAAAATTCGAGTTATAATTTCAATAAAGTTTACTTAAATAAACTCTTACGATCTTGAGGATCCAAAAACTAATGATATTGTGTACTCGGTACTTGACTGTTCATCAGCTCCGTTCTATTAACTATGAAATAATTATTGTTACCGTAACGACAGATATACTTGTTAAGTCGTTACCACGTATAAATTTTGATACTAGTGAAAGTGTGTACTATATACTGTATATTCACTGTATACATGTATTTATACACATATATATCTCCACCTTCCCTCATAAATGTGAGTAAATGACGGAAATCATTTTAGCGGCGCATTATCTGAGTACTTAATATTTCTATTGATTAAAGTAGTTATTAAAAATATTTAAATTTTATTTTTTAATGAAAGTACTGAACTAATTTTTAATTTTTTATTAATTAAGTAATCATTTATTTAATATTATTAATTTTTTAGAATTAAAATGGCGAGAATAACTCCAAATATGTTTACGTTATTGAATGAACAGCATCTTAATAAATTACACAGCTCTAGAATATTTAATGTTCTTGATTTTGTATCAGAGGACTCGGAAAAATTGACTAAAATTACTGGATTATCATTGTTGGTGAGTTTTATTAATTTATTTACTTTTTAATGTAATAATGTTAAAATCAGCAATCTGACAATTTTTGGTTTTATTTATTAAAATGACACAAAAATATGAAACTAAAATTAGCCGACAGCGAAAAAATTAAATTTTTTTTATTAATTGAATTAGCAATAAAAAAATATTTTAAAAAAATTGCACGTATAGTTTTTCAAATTTTTTGCATGTGGAATTTTTTTGTAATAATTTTATTAATAAAAAAAAAATTCTGAAAATAATCATCAGCTGTCTGTTAATTTTATTTTCATCACTGAAATTAGCAGACACTAGACATTTTTTTAATTTCTTTTCATTAATGAACTAGGTCTAGAAAATTATTTTTAAAAAATTGCATTTATAATTTTTTAGAGCTTCTGAAGATGAAATTTTTTAAATAATTTTTTTTTTTATAAAAATCAATTGTTAAAAAAATTCTAAAAATTATCAGATGTCTCTCAATTTCAGTATCATTTATTAAATTAATTATTACTAAAAAAAGTATACATTTATATTATTTTTAAATTCTTTTAAGTGAATTTTTTTCTTCATTTTTTATTAAAGAAAAAATGAAAATTTACAGACGTCTGTTATTTTCAGCATTCTTTAATAAAAATTTGTAAAATTCATCTAATTTAGTTTCCTAGTGTGAGAATCGACGTCACAATTATTGATAAGTAAAAGAAAATTTTCTTTCAAGTTTAGTTAGTCATATTTATTTTAATAAAATTATAATAAAGAACAAGTGTTAAAAAAAAATGCAATTTTTAGATTTAAAATAAAAATCAAAGTATTTTTGACGATACTGAAATTAGCTGACAGCTGTCAATTTTTTTAAATTTTATAACAAATCAATTACAATAAAAAAATGCTTCTTAAAATTTCCACTAATAATTTTTTTTTAATTTTCACATGTGGAATTTTATTATTAAATTTATTTTACAATAATTTCATTGTTTTAAAATTCTAAAAATATTTCTAATGTCTGTCAACTTCAGTGTCATTATTTTTTATTTAAATAATATTGTTTTGACTAGAATTTGACTGATATATTTATTTCCATTTTCTTTTGATAACCTGATGTCATTTAATTTTCCAAGGATTTAATTTAAAATAACAATTTAATTATAATTTGGCAAATTTAATTTACGTTCCAGGAAATTGAAGCTATAAGAAAAGAAATAGCTCTACGATTCGCCGGAATTGTTAAAGACCCAGTAATATTGCTACAGCATCAAAAACAATATATTTTAACTGGAATTAAAAAGTAAATTTAAGACTATAATTATTTAATTATCCAAAAACATTTTTTACTTATTTTATTTTATCACAGCTTAGATAAATTGCTGGGTGGTGGTTTGTACGCATCTAGATTTTATGAAATTTGTGGTAACTCATCTGCAGGAAAAACGCAACTCTGTATCACATTAGCTGCCAATATTGCACTCAACTCATCCGCAGACATTCATTACATTGACACCAAGAAAGATTTCTCAGCAACGAGACTCCAAAATATCTTGGAAGCTAAAAATAAACCTGATGAGGTATTTAGTGGCAATGACTTTAACTTTCCGTTTCAATTATTATAATTAAAACTATCGATTATTTTTCTTAAAATTCCGTAGATCATAGCGAAGATAATGAGTCAGATAAAAGTAACAACTCTAAAAAGCATCACCGAGCTATTTACACTTTTGCACAATTTTTCATCGTCATTCAAAGCAAGCAATGATAGCGACAGACCCAAGTTAATAATAATTGACTCTCTGCCGGCTATATTCCCCATGTCGGAAGAAAACACCGAGTATTTCACCTCTTTAAATCATTTATCAAATGTATGCAAATATTTAGCTCACGAATATTGCTTGACGATTGTTACGGTTAACCTAATACGTGTATGGCGAGAAATTGAACTAAGAGAGCTAAAACCTGATGAAGATATAGAATTAATTCCTCATCTCGGTAAATATTGGATAAACGTTCCTAACACAAGATTATTTATCGATAAACAGGACAATGAGATCAGAGAAATTAAAGTTCTGCAGAGTACTGAGTTAAAAATTGATTCTAATGTCCAAGTAAATATAACTAATGCTGGAGTTATTTAAATTTATATTATTAAGAGAATAAGCAAAATTTTGTGGCCAGTGTATTTATATGATAAAATTGGTTTTTATGGTTAAATTTGGTATCATTAGAAAAGTTTTGACCTGGAGTTGTGCCTTTTCAAGGTTTCATATCATTCTCACCAATAGTCAATTTATGATGATAAGTATTTAGGCTGCATTCGAAAATGCTCTATCTCTAGATACATAATTAAGAAATTACCTTATATCTTGTGAACTATTGACATTTTTAAAGATATAAGCTCATCCCGATGTTACACTCATCAAGACCTTTTATTTAAGTACCCACATCAATTTTTCATATATTTATATATATTATATATATGTATATATGAAAAATATATCAAAAATGCATGTGGGTATTCAAATGAAAGCTCTTAGTGAGTCTAATATCGGTATGAGCTTATATCTTTAAAACCATCAATAATTAAGAAAGTACAGCGCAATTTAACAAAAGTCATTATTTAGTAAAGACCTTGTATCTTGTGAGCTATTGAAAATTTTAAAGATATAAGCTCATCCCAATGTTATACTCATCAAGACCTTTCATTTAAGTACCCACATCAATTTTTCATATATTTATATGTATCATATATATGTATATATGAAAAATATATAAAAAATTGATGTGGGTACTCAAATGAAAGCTCTTGATGAGTGTAACATCGGGATGAGCTTATATCCTTAAAAACGTCAATAGTTAAAAAGATACAGTGCAATTTAACAAAAGTAATTATTTAATAAAGCAAAATTTTATTTATTCATAGTTCATAAATCAAGACACTCACATAGTGACTGCAAGGTTACTAGTAAGATTATTAAAGATTAATTTAGAATTATTTTACTCAGGGTGAAATTATAAGTTATAAGCTACTTACATATTTATATCCATGTATATAAATTTAAAAGAAATAATTTACAAATAATTTTTAATAGAATAAAATTAAATAATTTTTAATTTGTTATTTTTGGAAATAAAATTTATCTTTATAACTTGAGGTAAGTTTTTATTGAACCTATCATTTAAAAAATAGAAAATTTTTATTATTATTGTTAAAAAATTTATTTTTTCAATCATTTAAAATTAACAACAACACAAACAGAATAATTTTAAAAACTAGTGAAAAAAAAAATAGTTCAAAAAATAAGCGCGAACGAATGACAACTTCCGGAATTTTTATCGTGTACTATAAAAAGCGACGTTGCCAAATGCATAATTATAAATCTGAAAGGTATATAAAATGTATATACGTATACATTACAATGATAATAATAATAATAATAGAAAAAAAATATATAAAAGCGCACAAACAAAATAGTTTGTCGTTTAGTTGTAGTAGATTTTTATTTAATTAAGCTTTTATAAATAATAAATTAATAACCAAAAAAATAAGTAAATAACAATGACTTCCTTAGTAGCTGATTACGGAACATCTTCGGGTTCGGAGAGTGATTCAGAAGGTGTTAAAATTATGTAAGTATCCATAAAAAAAGTGTTTATTGGTAAAAATTAATAAAAATAAAACTTAACCTATGTCACTAACCTCAACAGTATTTTTAAAATTTACCATTGGAAGACAATTATTTTTAGTAATTAAACACTTTATTTAATTTTGATATTATTCATTAGTTTAAAGATAATATTTATTCTGTGTAATCTGATCTGGTCAAATTTTAAGTCCAAAGGTGGCGAATGATGACGAGGATGATGATGACGATGACGAAGATGAAGATGAGGATGATATTACTGAAACTAATCAGCATGATGATGATAGCAATATTAAAAATTCATACAATAACAATAAGCTTCCATTACCGACTCCAGATTTTAACGCTACGCCCACCTTGAAAACTTCCGTATTTACAAATCCGTTCGTCGAAGCTGAAAAAGCCAAAAGCGCTATCCTAGAAAAGCATGTCAAGATGACACCGACACTAGATGACACCAAGATGATAAATGGCCGTAAAATTTGCTGGAATTACCGTAAAGGTCGGTGCCGCTTCGGGCATAACTGCACTTTTGCTCATGATTCGGATCTCCATCGCAGTGCTGCTGAACTAGAAGCCATTCGTACACCTCAGGAGACTGTTATTTGTCAAACTCACTTCAATAATCAAAAAATTTATTATCTTAATAGTGATCATGATGATAATAGTAAAGATAATGATAATGATGATGATGAAATAGACCAAGAGAATAATCAAATGGTTAAACGCAAAAAGAGACCTGGGTTAAGCCAGAGTCTTATTCCGGGTAAAAAGGTTTTGAAAATGTATAAAGCCCAACAAACTAAAGCTGTTGGTAGATAAAATATTTTTTATTTTATTAGGAGAAAGTTCGCTTGATTAATTTCTAAACTAAAATTATTTA
>NW_025401577.1:0-3421 GCF_020080835.1 Cotesia glomerata
TTCTGTCGGAACACACAAATCCCTTCGTTAGGTGAGAGATAGACGCTCATGAAGTAGTTTGTGAGGGTATGAATCCAGACAAAACCTGCTCCACTTTCGCTGTTGTTGACGGTAACGTTCTTTGTGTTGACAATCCAAATAGCTGCCGATGTGTGTGTGTGTGTGTGTGTGTGTGTGTGTGTGTGTGTGTGTGTGTGTGCGTGTGCGTGTGTGTAGTGAATCGCTTATAACTTTTGAACGATTGAACTGATCGGAATCTATCAAACGGCGTTCTAAAGAGTTCCCTCAAACTTAGATTTCTTATGAATTTGAATCGATTCGGACCAATAGATTTTCAGAAATTTTGAGAAATCTCAAAAAAAATCGGAAAAAATTTTTTTTAAAAGTGGTTTTTTTGGAATAACTTTTAAACGACTTTTAATCGATCAACTCCAAAAACTAATCCGTCCTTGAGCTTGAAAAACCACGTCGATCACCACTAATCCGGTAATAATCATCGGTTGATTCTGTTCGGCAGATTGGGCGAACGAAAAGAAAACCGAAAAGTGTTTTATCGGCACCAGTACTCCGCAATTTTTCGTTTTATCAATTCAAACTTGAAAATTCTTCATAAAGCTCAAGAAAACTGCGTCGAATGCCAAATCAAACCGCGCGTGAAAATTTGTTCATTCATCCAAAAAGTTGGGCGATCGAAAAATTCTAAAATAGTGTTTTATCGCACTTCTATCAAGTGAGCTCGAATATTTCAAAAGCATTAATAAAAGCCATTTTTGAGCTTTGAGCTGAAAATAACACACAAATTGTGAATATGAGATAGAAGAGCTCAAAAACGTCATAGACTGTAATTTCAAGGCCGCTTAGGTGTAGAGATGCCCTGCAGGGAAAGCGTATTTCAGAGCTCGTTTTCTAATTTTTTCGATACGCAGGTTGATTTCAACCCACAAACTCGATAAGTCAGCTCGGCTCACCCTAATTGGCACGTTAAATTTGCTTTGGTATGTCGTGTACCCAGATGTCTAAAGGAATAGTCGGGCATTTCGTTGAGGAAAGCGTCGTTTCTTTTGTTTCATCGTTATCGATGAAGATCTTGGCTCGTCGATCACCTCGATCAATTCAAGTTTATGCCCCTGGAGATCCAGTAACCGGCCCAGTTGCAGCCACGAGGAATCTACCACCGCTGGACAACGTTAAAGCACACCCTGAAGTGGTAGTAGTACTTGTTGTAAAGTCAGGTGGCATATTGGCAAGAACTGGACACGGCATTGAAACCTTACTTTGATCCGTATTTTTCAATATTTGCATTGGCCAACCATTTAGCTCTCATTTTTCCATACCAAGCGACCACCTGGGGCAGTACGCGGTAGAGGCCGGTTTTTTGTCGGAGCTGAACCTGTCTTTTCAATGAGTATCACCACTTACGGCTTTACTTCCTGGACCGCTATTCTTTACGCGATCAAATCAATTTAGCTATTTGCAGCTTCTTGAGCCAATCGGCTTGGTCCGCTGTAAATTGTAAAGCCACAGGCATCTGGAGCAGCATCGACTCTTATAAGCTACGGCTTCGAGTTGGTTACACTCCTGCGTACCCGAGCGTGTCTTTCTGACCCTGCCCGTATTTAATTATTAAATCTAAATTTAAATAAATAATCTTCTAATGAAAAATTTATTTAACTTTACGAACAGCTCGACATCCAGCCACGTTACAAGGTATTCAAATGATAGGTCTTCGATAAGTGTAATCTCTAGGATGAGCTTATATCGCACATCATCAGTAGACAAAATACAAAGTCATTCCTTAATTATTGACATTTTTAAGATATAAGCTCATCCTGAGGTTACGCTTCATCGAGACCTTTTATTTGAGTACGCACACGATTTTTTCATATGTTTATTTGAAGGAAATTTCTCATATCTGTGGAATATAAAAAAATATATAAAAATTCCTGTGGACTATATAAATATAGATATAATATAGCGATAAATATAGCTATAGACTTCATTTAATTAAGTTAAGAGAAAAATAAATTAATTAAAATAATCCTAGCTAGAGATAAAGCTATAAAATTTCCAAATGTAGTCTATATTTACACTCCTTCAATGTCTGATCCATCGTGCCGTAGATCTTATTTAAAAAAAAAATCGAATTTTCCCGGAGAGATGTCAAAATGGTGGGGTGCCCCGGGCGGGGGGTCTGAATACATCAAAAAATATTTATTACAAATAATAAGCAAACTTTACTATCAAATAATTATGAAGACTCTATTTAGTCAAATAAAATAAAATGAACTAATTTTTACATAAAAATTAGTTAGTTTATCAACAGAAAACGACTGTTTGAATTATTCGGATTATTTAAATTATTCGATCTATTCGAATATTCGATTTGAAATTCGAATCCAATCATTCGATTCGAATTCGAGGCGGATAATTCGTGAATTCAAACATTCGCACACCCCTAATTATTTTTTCTCTCTCTCTAACACTTATTTTTATTTTACTTTTCTCACGGATGCCTGCGGATCGGCTCTAAACACTAAGGTCTTGTTAATTTCCTGATAGGAAAAAAACAACTGGCCTACAAACGTGCTCAAATCCAGCCTGAGTTACATCTGTAGTGTTACTTAGGAGATTGAGAGCACCTCCTAAGTCCTGTATTTCTCGGCATAATTCATTTTGAGCGACCTGGACAAGGATACGAGGCGGCCGATAACTTCGCTGTCGGTCGACGCGAGTTTTTTTTTTGTTACAACCTAACGCCTCAAACTTCTTTCTCTTGTAAAGAGATGGTTGAGTGATTATGCACCCTCGGTCGAAAATTTCAACATAATACAGAAAAATTGTACTGCTATTAAGTTTTTAATTTATTATATTATGTATCATAAGAAATCGGTACACACATGCATTTATCGACTAGGTGTCTAGGTACCCACCCAGATGTGAATCCCTGGTAGGAAGGCATTTGTTGTTGCGGGATTGCAGTTGAATTCCTGTGATGGTGCTGCTGTAACATAGACAGGAGGTGGTACGCGCGAACGCACATGTGCATACTCTTGATAAAGTGGTTGTCCTAAATGTTGAGTACTTCCAACTACCGAACCAACAGCAGGACTGCGACCACTTCCACTACCACCCGGACTTAGATGTGCTGGATGTCCATGATGGCCGTGATTATGATTTGGATGCGACGCTGAATTCACCATCTGGTGCGGCCTAAAAAACTCAACGTAAAGGGCAAATTTTCAGCTTGTGTATTTTATACATACAAAAAACTTATCGATGCAATGCAGTTAATATATATATATATATATATATATATATATATATATATATATATATATATATATATAAAAGGGTAGTTTCAAAAAAAAAAAAAAAAAAAAATTTTTTTTTTAATGGTGTTGAAACGTTAAAAGTACATTTA
>NW_025401578.1:0-3420 GCF_020080835.1 Cotesia glomerata
CCTGTATACACAATTTAAACCCCATATAACTTCTAAAAGATTGATTTTATCGAAAAATTATCAGAGAAATTTTTTGTAAAGCATTAAATTTCCCATCAGAATATGCATCGATCATACTCGTAGTGGCATTTTTTTCGAGGGAAAAAAATTAATTCCAAAAAGTTCCAAATTCCCATGTTATTTAAATGGGAAATGTAACTCGATCCGGGCACGGTTTAATTTCGTAATTAAGAGCTTATTTATGTAAGATATTTTTTTTTAGGCCAAGAACTAAAAATCCAGGGGGCGGCAGCGAAAAAAAAATCAACTTGGGAAATAACGGACACCCTAATGTGTATGTGTGCGTGCGCGCGCGCGCGTGTGTGTGTGTGTGTGTGTGTGTGTGTGTGTGTGTGTGTGCGTGTGCGTGTGTGTGTGTGTGTGTGTGGATGTTTGTAAACTTCTCATAACTTTTAAACGGCTTGACCGATTCAATCGTGGTTGGTGCCATTTGAAAGGGCTTGACTGAACTTAGATTTTTAAATACTGTTTGGACCGATTCGGAGCAGTAGATTTTGAGAAATCTCAAAAAAACTACAAAAAAAAAATCTTTTCAAATGTGGTTTTTTTAAAATAACTTTGAAACGGCTCTACCGATCGATTCTAAAAACTAATCAGCTTTTAACATCGAAAAACCACGTCGATCACCGCCCTTCCAGTCAAAATTTGGTTGATCTTCTGTTCGTGAGTTATCGTTGACGAAAGAAAACCGAAAAAGTGTTTTTCGGAATTACTCTGAAATTTCTTGTTAGATCAAATTAAATTTAAACATATTTTATGAGACTTCAAAACTGCATCGAATGCTGCCAACCGCGTAAAAATCGGTTCATTCATTCAAAAGTTGTTAGTTTGAAAATTTGAAAAATAGTGTTTTATCAAAATTCTAGTAGACTTTTGAGTTCGAAATAGCTCAAAAGGATATAAAAGTTATTCCTTTGAACTTCGAAAAGCTCAAAATAACACACAGTCCGTATTTATGAGCTCCAAGAGCTCAAAAACGTCATAAGTGTTATTTCAAGGGTTTAGATATAAAATTGGCGGGAAGTTGCAGGGATGACCTTCAGGGTCAACCATTTTTCTAATTTTTTTTTATTGCCCAAAGTAACAAACGACGGATATTCTCAATTAATATGAGCATTTAATTCACTGTCGTTAAATTGTTATTTATAAAAAACTAATATATGACTTTTGGATTTTTTGTATATCTATATATACATTTCATTATAGTATTTTTTTTCTCCTAACTTTAGAGTTATGGTGCCACTAAACCATAGCAGAATTTTCTATTTTTAACTTCCCGCTAAAAATTTCAGATTTTCAAAAATCGGGGAAGTTATTGTTTTCACCTCTGCTTGCAAAAATCGAAGCCATCAGACCTCGAAGTTTGAAGGTCACAGGAAGCTTCCCCGACTATCCCCGCGAGGTTGTCACTATGTCTGTATGTATGTGTGTGTGTGTGTGTGTGTGTGTGTGTGTGTGTGTGTGTGTGTGTGTGTGTGTGTGTGTGTGTGTGTGTGTGTGGATGTTTGTAAACTTCTCATAACTTTTGAACGGCTTGAACCGATTTCAATCGCGGTTGGTGCCATTCGAAAGGGCTTCGCCAAACTTAGATTTCCTGAGAATTTGAACCGATTCGGACCGATAGATTTTGAGAAATTTTGAAAATCTCAAAAAATTAGAAAAATCATTTTTGAAAGTGGTTTTTGGAATATCTTTTAAACGGCTCGATCGATCAATTTCAAAAACTAATCAGCTCTTAACGTCAAAAACCACGCCGATCGGCGCTAATCCGGTCAAAATCGGTTGATTCGTTCGAGAGATAGCGTGAACGAAATAAAACCGAAAAAACCGAAAACTGTTTTTTCACATAACTTCGTCATTTCTTCTCGGATCGTTTTTGATGATATAGAATAATTTCAGAGGTTAAAACCGCGTCGATTGCCGCCGAAAACGTGGAAATCGGTTGATTAGTTCGAGAGATATCCTCGACGAAATATTTGGAAATAAGGATTTTTTCAACATAACTTCGACATTTTTGGAATAACTTTCAAACAGCTCTACCGATCGATTCCAAAAACTAATCAGCTCTTAACATCATAAAACCACGTCGATTGCCACCAAGCTGGTCAAAATCGGTTGATTCGTTCGAGAGATATCGTGAACGAAAGAAAACCGAAAAAGTGTTTTTTCAGAGTTACCCGAAATTTCTAGTTTGACCAATTGAAACTTAGAAATTATTTATAAGGCTTGAAAAACTACGTAGAATGCCGCCAACCGCGTAAAAAATCGGTTCATTCATTCAAAAGTTATTGCGGTATGAACATTCAAAAAATAGTGTTCCATGAAACTTCTATCAGACTTTTGAGCTCAAAGAGCTCAAAAGCATAGAAAAGGTATCTTTTTGAGCTCGGAGAGCTTAAAACAACACACAGATTGTACTTTTGAGCTCGAAGAGCTCAAAAAAGCGGCCAGGTATTAACGGAATTAGCGGGAAGTTGCAGGGATGGCCTTTAGGGTCAACCGTTTTCCTAATTTTTTATGATTTTGCTTTTTATCTTTTATTTTAATCAATTTTATTGTGAAAAATGAGATTATGAGGCGTGCATTTTTGGATTTTCCAAACTTTTTTCATTATATATGATTAGGCATAATCATTTGTTTCGGATTGGATATTACCCAATTAATTTCTGTTCATTTTAACTTCATTGTTATTCGTGATGTTCATAAATATGTGCGACGGACGTCGTTCTTTGAATAAATTTAATACTGAAAGATGTGCACCTACACACATATTTTTATTTGTCTGCAATTAGAATGTTTGTCATCAAATCTTGAAATGAGGAAAAAAAAAAAAAAAAAAGAAGAAAAATTTGACAAATAAATCTTTGTCAATTTAATGTCTCACATTTCAACTATTACTGTAAATTGAAGCTTCAATAACTAAACAACTGAATAACATTTACCCTAAAAATTATTCTTAAATACATGAATATATATATGTATATAGAGAAAGAGAGTAGTATTACTAAAATTAACAAACACTTGATAGCCTTTAGGATGTTTTCGACAAATAAATCGTAACGCATAAAAAATGTAAGTGAAAATTCCAACTTTGTTAAACCTCGTAAGAAACTGAATAACTTTTTTTCAAATGAATTTTCAGCATTAATTGATTTAGTTGCATCTATCAATTAAAGCTAGGAAATTTTTAGATGTCTGCCAATTTTGTATCATTTATATAGTTTATAGTTTGGTTCATATTGGCAATCCAGTCTAACACACTATTATTTAATTATTCATTTGCGATATTTCGCCTGTTTTCCTTACAGTCATTATTAGACATTTATATAATCACTAGCGGTTTCCCGCCCGCTTGCTGGG
>NW_025401579.1:0-3414 GCF_020080835.1 Cotesia glomerata
CGTTGTGTTGTTCATATCCATGTTTAATTAATAAAATAATATGTTCACAGTTTATTGGAAATATTTATTCGATGTTTTATATTTAAATTTTCACAACGTTTCATCAGTTTCCCGACTTCTTCAGGTGCTAGAACAATTAAATACAAAATATTTTTACAATAATATTCATATAATTATATTACAAAACATTATCATAATATTGTACTACTTGGACAGTATAAACTCAACTCGCAAATTCAATTTATGACTAAGTCTAAGAATACAACAAAACATAACATACCTCGTTATCAAACATCAATTGTTAAAAACATGTCAAATGAATCGAGGCAGGCTAACAACCTGAACTTATTTACCTCATATTCCAAATTCATTTCTTCGTGTTTCAATTGATAAACATTAACTAATAAATAACAAATATTAATTAACTAAAGCTCTGTCAATACTACAAGTTCTACTCTCAGGTAATAACAGCTGATAATAATGTTTTGTATGTTCTCACAAAAACAGTCATCTACATACCCGTACCATCAAAACTATGGGCCTAATGTCACAATTTAAAATTACATTATATACAGAACTTAAATTTTGAATATCCGTCCTCTTATTAATTTTATTATTCATCTTATTCAAGTACATTTCCCCGATATTCCTCTACTTCCAATGACTTTCTTTATCCAACATAGATACATCCTCAAACTTGAATCTGTGTCCGGTGTTCCAAGTGATGTAACATAAAGCACTGTGTGCTACTTGATGGAGGTTCCACTTCCAATAACACATTATGATTAACTAGTTTAATTTTTTTTTGCAATCATATTTATGTTGGGCAATTCTCTTCTTCAGATGTTGTCTAGTTTGTCCAACATAACGTACTTGTCACATTCGCAAGGAATTTTATAGATAACACCAGAGATGAATTGGTCCAGTAATGGTGTTTTTATCTTTAGTACATTTTATTGTAACAAAGATTTAACTTGTTTCACATTATAATACAATTTTGATATTAGTATCCATGAAAACAAGCATTAATTTTTTGATGACATATGTTTTATGAAAGGAAACCTCATAAACCTTTTATTCCCCAGTGCAGCTTCATCCAGTATTTCTAAATTGGTATTACTGTTGGTTCTATGCCATTTTTCCAACACTCGCATCAATTGCTATCTTAATCATGGCTTCTTGGATAATTATTATTTACTAATAAATTCCTTAAGTTTCCCTAGATTACTCTGGTGGAACTTTTCATGGAGTGTTATTCAAAATTTTAAGAGTCATGCCTTTAATGATACCAATTTTTTGCTCTGATCGGTGGTTGGAACTGTAATTTCATATACTACCTGAGTGTGTTGGCGTCCTGTCCCAATCGGTTATTATGGGTAACACCATCCTCAACTCCTAATCACTCTTAAATCCAGGAAAAGGGAATACTCCTCTCAACGTCCCACTTCCCATGGTGAACTTTGTATTTTTCTATGATAAAGAGCTGTTAAACAACTCCAGCATCATGCCTATACAGTCTTGTGGAACCACAGCAATAGAGATCATCTACGTAGATTTTTTAACAGCTTTATTTCAAACGGCGGGTCTCTCATAACTTCTTCCATCACGTCATTTACCCACCAAGTTTGCTAGGGCTGGAGCTTTGCTGGGTTGCCCATTGCACTGCCATCCAACTGTCTGTAGATCTTACCATCAATTGTAAAGTAACTACTGTTAAAGCAGTATTTCACCAACTCCAACAGCAACTCCTTTGGAACTTTGATCAGTTTAGACCACTCATCCCAATTTTTTATGATAATCTCCAGAACTAAATCTTTAGGAATGTTCGTGAACAACGAACATGAACTGCCGTTTGAAATAAAGCTGTTAAAAATCTACGTAGATGATTCTATTGCTGCGGTTCCACAAGACTGTATAGGCATGATGCTGGAGTTGTTTAACAGCTATCATAGAAAAATACAGTTCACCATGGAAGTGGACGTTGAGAGGAGTATTCCTTTCCTGGATTTAAGAGTGATTAGAGCTGAGGATGGTACCATAATAACCGATTGGTACAGGAAGCCAACACACTCAGGTAGAATATTAAATTACAGGTCCAACCACCCATCAGAGCAAAAAATTGGTATCATTAAAGGCATGACTCTTAAAATTTTGAATAACATGCAGTGAAAAGTTCCACCAGAGTAATCTAGAGGAAACTTAAGGAGTATTAGTAAATAATAATTATCCAAAGAAGCCATGTAATTAAAGAATAGCAATTGATGCAGAGGTGTGGAAAAAATGGCATAGAAACCAACTGAGTAATATACCAATTTAAATCTGGATGAAGCTACTGGGAATAAAAGGTTTATAAGGTTTCCTTTCATAAAACATATGTCATCAAAAATTAATGCTTGTTTCATGGATACTAATATCAAATTGGCGTATTATAATGTGGAAACAAGGATTAGAAGCTCTTGTTACACAAAAGGTGTTAAAAGATAAAACACCATTACTGGACCAATTTGGGTGGTGTTATCTATAAAATTCCACTTGCGAACATGTGACAAGTGTTATGGCTTGGACAGAACTAAGACAACATCTGAAGAAGAGAATTGCCCAACATAAATATGATTTGCAAAAAAAAATTAAACTAGTTAATCATAATGTGTTATTGGAAGTGGAACCTCCATCAAGTAGCACAGCTTTGGCGTTATCGCTTGAACACCGGACACAGATTCAAGTTTGAGGATGTATCCTATGTTGGATCAAGAAAGGGTCATTGGAAGAAGAGGAACATCAGAATGTGCTTTTATTAAGATGAATAATACAATTAATAAGAGGACGAGATACTCAAAATTTAAAGTTCTGTATATAATGTAATTTTAAATTGTGACAGGGCCCATAGTTTTGATGGGTACAGGTATGTAGATGACTGTTTTTGTGAGGAAACATACAGTACATTATTATCAGCTGTTATTACCTGAGGAGTAGAACTTGTAGTAATTGACAGAGTTTTTAGTTGAAATTAATATTTGTTATTTATTAGTTAATGTTTATCAATTGAAACACGAATAAATGAATTTGGAATATGCCATTGTGAATAAAGTTCAGGTTGTTAGCACTGCCTCCGATTCAGTGACATGTTTTTAACAATTGATGTTTGATAGTGAGGTATGTATATGTTTTGTTGTATTTTTTAGACTTAGTCATAGAATTGAATTTGCGAGAGTTGGAGTTTATACTGTCCAAGTAAGTACAATATTATGATAATGTTTTTGTAATATAATTATATGAAGACTCATTGTAAAAATATTTTGTATTTTAGTATTCTAGCACCTGAAAGGGGTCGGGAAGCTCGATGAGCACGTTGTGAAAATTTAACATAAACATCGAATAAATATTTCCAATAAACTTTGTGAACATATTATTTTA
>NW_025401580.1:0-3414 GCF_020080835.1 Cotesia glomerata
ACATACATCTATATTTATTTATTTATTTATTTATTTAAATACAACCAAACCCAACAGCCGTAGCCATTAACAGGGTTAATAATTTTTACAAAGTTATTATTTTAAAATTATTTTAGTAGTAATGACAAGATAACCAAGAAAATTAAATAATAAATTCAGATTGTAGTAATCACTTCGTGGCTACTCGAGTAGATAAACATAAAAAATAACAAAAGAAAAAAGTAACAAAATTGTATGAAGAAAGTTTGAGCAATTATAGACATAAATTAGAATTAAGGCCACTTCATAAAATAGTTTGCATAGAGATTATGATTAAAGATTATGATTAGTTTGACAAGATTAAATCTAGACAGGTATTTTTGATAGTTAGTGGCTGAATTATACTGCTCAAATTTATGTAGATCACTAAAGTTATTAAATTGAATAATCCAAAGAAGTTGGTCCTCAATTCACCACTAGACAGAACTCCAAGGGCACCAATGTCTTCATACGATGATAGCTGGCGATGTATCAAATATCCAGGTTTTTAAGAGATTGGCGAGTCGCGAATTGATACGCCACCATCACGTGATCTTCTGTGAATAGTGCGTCTGTTGCATCGATATACTGAGTATAAATTCGGATCAGAGAGTTCATATTTGGTGTAAGCCAATTTACAGTTAGTGCCAGTATATCGCGCGCTAGATTCTACTAAGACGTTGATTTTTGTGTTAAAAAAAAACCACGCGGATTTTGGCAGTATATTGAATAGCTCGCTAGGTGGATACTGGCTTGTAGGTCTTTTGACCTTTGCTCGAGTTCCGAGCCGAAGCTGGAGCATGCCGAATAATAATCTGCCGTGTGCCCCAGGTTGCTATTCGCAGGTCTTTTCACCACTGCTGCGTTCTCATCTTCAACTCTTCCTTGAGATGGAGATACTCTTCTCTCTGAGTAGGTGTCTGGTCTCTCGCAATTGCCAGCTGCTGGAGTGACACTGGTAGCTTTTTCCGAAGACACATTGAATGAAAGCCTGCAGAATATTGTCAGCTGAATCAGAGTCATTAAAAATAATTTTGACAGGACGCGGGTTAGTACTAGTCGCTAAATGTTTACCCATCCGCATACACTTAAATTTTAAGTTTAAGTTTTAATACTGGTTTCTCCAAAATTTTGCGAGAAACAATCTACTAATTTTATCTTGGAGATTATCTTCCAAAGGGAGGTCACTGGTATCATCTTCGCTTGAGGCCATAGAACCACCATCGAGTTTGGAGCGCCTGCGCAGTCTGTCATCAAATTGTCCTTAAAGAAGATTACTGGAGCTTTGTTTGATGCTGGAGGTGCTCCGCGAGCACGAGGATTCCAATATTATCAACTCTTTGGTTAAGATCGACAAATAACTTTGTGTTCCGCTTGAGGCCCTTATTAGAGAAATCGCTTTATATAGTTGTCAATGTTATTTGAGAGCGTATTTCAGTATTATCAACACGCGCCTGGCCAAGGGGAGCAATCTCATCTCCTAAAGCTGTGTATTTAATGTCCTCTAAAGTGAGGTGCAGTGTGCCATCACAGAGTTCGAGGCTTTGCGACCAGGTCCACAACATCTCGAAAAACCACCATTTTTGCCAGTGCATCTGTGTTTACACACGCATGGTGAAAAGAACACCCAAGGCACACTTGGGACATTGCACTGACTCCTGTAATATTAATACATTACAAGCTCTACACACAAGACTCTCCTCACAGTCTGGTATACGTACGTTACCATCAAACGCCATTTTATTTACAAAAACAACCGTTAGATGCCCGGTATTAGGAAGATTAAGCATGAGAGTATAGTCTAGGCACTACTGCCGCCAGAAACGATAATAATAATGACAATAAACACAAATTAGCCAGGTTGAGTTGTGAGGCCTGGCCAAGAATTGTTTATTTGCACCACCAAAACAACGACTTGATAGCGCAAAATTTATATCTCCCAGCACACAATACTTAATAGACAGTAAAAAATCAAAAGTGATTACTATCAGGTTTACACTTTATACCATTTATACAGGCACACACCAGGGACACACTCTTACTCACGTCTACTCAGTAGTGGCCATCTTGCCATATATCACTAAATATTATAAATGAATTATATATGCTTCTATATAATTAGATATGAATCACATTTATTTTTCAACAGTATAAGTATGTATAATAAAAAATCCATGAATATGAATCATGAAGTCATTTGTTTATTAAAATTCACCTTGAAAATATTCTGTCATTATATAATCATGACAAGTGCAATGATTATAATTAATGGTGGTTGATAAATTTGCGATTGAATTTCCAATGAATTTTTACAAGCTAAAACGATGGGTTAAGTACTGCAGAGCGCTTCTGATGACCAAAATATTAGTTTTAAATGTGACTCATTTTTTATAAATTTAACGACTCTAGATATTCTAACAGACTTATTGCTTCAATATATTTTAAAAATTTCAACTATAAAAGTTGAAATTTACTTTAAACTTTGGTAGAAAGCGCTAGCTTCTTAAAGAGACATTTTCTTACAATGAAGAACATTTTTATTTCAATTTTACTACTTTATTCACTTCAAGGTAAGTTTTAATTAAACAATTCAGATATTTATTATAATTGCTAAACAATTTGTAATTAACTATTAATAACTGGCTTTTAGCCGCCGTCTCCTCAGAAATGTCACAAAATATATTTTACTCTTATCCAAAAGCTATTGTACCTAGGAGTGCACAATCTATTTTGTAACTAAACAAGTATTTATAAAAATGAGATAAAAGTATGTATAATAAATCAAATGTAAAGTTATGTAATAATCATGTGACCTTGGTAGTGGCTTTTGGCTGTCGGGTCTTTTCTAAAGAAATAAATAAACAAATAAATTATTATTAAAATATGTTGTGGAAACAAATTATGCGATCGAAAAAGTACAATCATTTTTTTTTCACACTTGACTTAATATTTAATGTCATGTAAATAATTGTTAAAATTATGAAATTTGTTCTTCATTCGACACTTTTTTTTGTTATTTAAATTATCAGAAAATAACATATTTTTATTGATTTTTAATTTTCTTTGCGGCTGTACATAAAAGAAAAATTTGGATCACGCTTAAAAAATATTTGATTCAGTCTTTAAATTTGTAGTGATATTTTTCATAATGAAGAATATATATTTTTTAATTTTAGTTTTTTATTTATATAATGGTAAGTAATTAATTAAGGGGGGGGGGAATACGTGTACAAGCTTAAAAAAGTTCAATTTTTAACTTCCCGCTAAGAAAATCGAAGATTTTCAAAAATCGGGAAGTTATTGTTTTCACCCCGTTTTGCAAAAATCGAGTTTTCATCAGATCTCGACGTTTGAAGGTCACAGGAAGCTTCCCTGACTATACCCGCGAGGTTGTCA
>NW_025401581.1:0-3412 GCF_020080835.1 Cotesia glomerata
ATAATGCTGTAGCTGCAAAGGCGGGATTATTTGAGTTTGTAGCCAGGATTGTTTATTGGAGAGAGTGAGAGGGTTTCCCGCTCCGATGACTGGCGCTTTGGTAGGTTTGATTTGACTTCTGGCCGCTGGAGGCGCGACCGAAGCGGCAGGACCGCCACATAGATATAATTCCAGTGCACCCTGGCGGCCGTAAATGTAAGCTGTGAATTACTTTTTTTATCTGTAGTTGCGTATCTATAGGAGGATTACTACACATTTTTATTTTATCTAGTCTGTGGCGCTGACCTTTCTCCATCAAAAAAAAGTCAGGATCGAAATTTGTGAGCGAGCTATAGTATGTGCTGATAAAATTTAAAAGTTTGGAAAATCCAAATGAGCATGCCTTAAGCGCTCATGTCATACATAAATTATTTAGATCATAACAAAAATGATTCGTTTTTAATTTGAATTTTCCCGTGAGTAGTATTATCCCCTCTGTAGGTCGAACTAAAGAAAAATTTTAACAGATGATAAAACAGTTAATAATTATACCATCATGTATGTATAGTTTCTGCTTGTTTATAGTTATTTCAATTCTGTTTATGAAAAATAATATATATGGCTGCCGAAATCGCAGAAAGAGTCACCGAAGTGACAATCGAAAAAAATTAACTGTATTGAAACGGAATTATTTTGACACGCAATTTTCATAAGGGTTTTGATAGACTTCCTCAGGAGTAAAACAAAAAAAAAATTAAATCGTGAAAGTGATTTTTGACAAAGTTGTGGTGTTGTCAATCCCATAGTTCCCGTGAATACCACTCTCTTAGTCATTTAATTCATCAGAAAAACGAGTTTTTTTCTGAGAAGTCTTATTTAATCAATAAGAAAATTTTTTTAACGTGTTCTGTAGTTACTATTATTTATTTCAATATCCTTTTTATCCATAATTTTTTTCGTTTAAATTATGAAAATCACGTTTTTATCGAAATCACGATTTTTAGGTGAGAGTAGAGCATACCTGCGCGCCTCGCGCTTAAGGCATGCAGTAATAATAATTTCAAGTAACCAACTCAAAAAACCGTTCTGCTTACAGTAAACATAGTCGGTAGTCTGGCGCTCCGTTTACAACGGATTTGAACGGAACTTAGCGACAGTTTCTACCGAATCTGTGGATCTAGACGGTGACTAGGCCAAACGGACTCCAAATTTGGATTCAGCGGGTCAAAAAACATGTCGGGTAGGTGGGTCCGGTCAAAAGTACAACTAACTTTTTTTTTTTTTTTTTTTCGTGCCGGTGTAATATATTTACCGTAAAAGTGAAATAATCCACAAATTTGCAATACGCTTAACTTTAACCTTGAATAAGTTTCGGAGGATTGAATTTATCAAAAAATGATAAGAGACCTTTTTTATTCAGCGTTCAATTTCCTATAAGAATATTAATTGTTCGTTCGATGAAGTTGGTTCAATCAAGAGAAATAAAAATCAAAACTTTCTGGAAATTTTTTTTCCGTGTTAATTAAATGAAAAATCGAAAAATTCAGTTCGCGACCTCTAAATATTGATATTAAGGGTTAAAATTTTTAATGAATTTTTATTGTGGTATCTTCTAACGAAATTTCAAGAACATTTTGAAAAAAAAAATTAGAAAAACGGTTGACCCTGAAGGCCATCCCTGCAACTTCCCGCTAATTCCATACCTAGGTGCATAAAATTGCACCAATGACGTTTTTGAGCTCTTCGAGCTCAAAAATACAATTTGCCCAATCCGAGCTATCTAATAATTTTTTCTCGCATATTCTATAAACTCACATTAAGATGATCCTCTCCACATTCCTTTTTCAATCCTTTCCTACCTATATCCTGTTACGTGAATGTGGAACGCTTCACGTAATAATTACCGTAACTCCTATTCTTCCCCGCTTCACAGCATTATTTATATTTGTAAAAAATGCTTGCCGTAAGATGAACGGTGTGGCTTAATGTATATCGAATAAGCGAAAAGAAATTCAGTATAGACCGAATAGCTCAAATGGTAGAGTAGCCGACATGTCTTCGGAAGGTTCTGGGTTCGAATCCCAGTCCGAGCTATCTAATAATTTTTTCTCGCATATTCTATAAACTCACATTAAGATGATCCTCTCCACATTCCTTTCTCAATCCATTCATACCAATATCCTGTTACGTGAATGTGGAACACGCCTAAGTATGGAATTAGCGGGAAGTTGCAGGGATGGCCTTCAGGGTCAAGCGTTTTCCTAATTTTTTTTTTCTCGGAACCAGGCTCAAAAGTTTCGTTTAGATGCCAAAATAGGCCTCTAAAAATATGAGCCCTTAATATTAATATTAAAGTTGTCCGCCTCGCGCTTTTCGATTTCCCATAAGAATAACACAGAAAAAAAATTTTTAACTTCCCGCTAAGAAAATTGAAAATTTGCAAAAATCGGGAAGTTATTGGTTTTACCCCGTTTTTCGAAAATCGAGTTCTCATCAGATCTTGACGTTTTGAGGTCCTAGGAAGCTTCCCTGATAGTTTTCGCGATGATGTCCGTATGTCTGTATGTATATGTGTGTGTGTGTGTGTTTTTTTTTTTTTTTTTTTTTTTTTTTTCAGAGGGGGGAATCCTTTTTGCCGATTCCAGGCATAGCTGTTTCGCCTGAATATGTGAAGACTCGACGCAGCGTCATACTAAAACTCGACGCTAACGCCCCTACTCACTAAACCCTAAACCTCTTTTCTTCTTTCCTCTAATCCCTCATGGGAACCGCCGTCAGGCATTACTTCGTGAGGGGAGGAACTAGCTACTGCTCTTCCTTCTAGTGGCTAAGGTGTTAACTACCTTCCTTTTATCTTCTGATATTTGCTCTTCTTCTTTCGGTGAAACGCAAGTCTTTGAGGACTTCTGTGTGTGTGTGTGTGTGTGTGTGTGTTTTTTTTTTTTGTAGGGGAATTTTACGGATTCTAGGCATAGCTGTTTGGCCTGGATATGTGGCGACTCGACGCAGCGTCATACTAACTCGACACTAACGCCCCCACCCACTAAACCCTAAACCCCTTTTCCTTCTTTCCTCTAATCCCTCATGGAAACCGCCGTCAGGCATTACTTCGTGAAGGGAGGATCTAGCTACTGCTCTTCCTTCTGGTGGCTAAGGTGTTAACTATCTTCCTTCTATCTTCTGCTATTTGCTCTTTTTCTTTCGGTGGAACGCAAGTCTTTAAGGACTTCTGTTGCAAACGTGTTGGTACCGTTCCAGGCAGCTTCTGATGACAACATTGCTTCTACTAGTGAATCGGGTTGCATTCTCTGGTTCAGGATCCTCTCCAGTTCTTCACGCTGTGGATCGAAACGAGGACATACAAAGAAAACGTGCTCCACGTCTTCAGCAGCTCCTGGGCAGGACGCTTTGGCACTGACATGTTCCACCTGCT
>NW_025401582.1:0-3410 GCF_020080835.1 Cotesia glomerata
TGAATTGAATCTTCGAATTGACTTCAGAAACACGTTAGAATCTGGATCCGTGCCGATAAGTAAGCCGTTCAATGGTTCAGGTGGTGTTTCAATTTCAGGTAGTTGCACTTTTCCTGACGCGCAACACATCCCAGCTGGCTCATTTTTGAATTTCAGAGCATGACAATGCGGACATTTCTTGTCCATAGCACCAATTACTACGTTTAAATGAGCATAATATTTAATATCGGGCTCATACTGGAATGCTAGACGCAGGAATGAATCAGATATAAATGCTCGATGTACCTGTTGTCGTTGTTGGTCATTTGTTCTTCGTCTATTGACTGTGAAACGGCGTAATTGTCGTTGTTCTAATCTTCTGACTTCATTGCGTTAAGCTCGTGTATCTTCTGGCTCTTCTTGATGCAATTGCGCTATTCTGACACGTGCATCAGTATTTTGTTGCTGGATTTGTTCTTCTGTTCTTTCGGATCTGCTATTTCGCAAGTTTCGAGCTTTACTTGTACTGCGGCTCAAATCAGCCCCTTTGCGTTTTCTTGGCATTGCTTACTGTACAAAACATACATAAATAGAATTAATGAAATTATTTAATGATGAAAAATGTTAAAAGTATAATCAGGGCCAGGATTTTTGCCGCAGTTTTGAAATGATTAGTTTTAATTTATGAAATTATAACAAAAATTTTCAGTTTAATGAAAAATTTTTCAAACAAAAGTAAAAAATTAAATTTTATGAAAACATTGTCTCTTATAATTTTTTCATACAACCAATATTTCCATTGACATTTCAAAATAAAGATTCATAATGATTGATTTTTTGGAAACTATGAAAATCTTAATTGTTCAATTACATTTTTTTAATAAAATTAAATTATAATTACATTTTTATAAGATCAACAACATTTTCGATATAAATAAAAAAAAGTATACTTACAACACAAAATCCGTTGTTATTGGAAGCTCGTATCACGTGTTGAGTACTTTTGAGGTTATAAAATTGCAACATAGATACCATCGTGGCGACCCCAGGAACCCAACACTATATCCAGATTTTAGTTAACTATTATATGTATTATTTAATGTGTTTCGTTAGTTAATTTTGTTTAAAGTATGTTTTATTATTTTTGTTATTTGTGTGACGCACCCGGCGAGGAATTGGGTATATTATTCCTGCCGGCTAAGCTGGCACACGAGAGGGCATTAAAGAGCCGAAATTTTTATTGTTTATTATTTATATCTTTTGTCATTTTTTTTTAATTGTTTAATTAAAAGACCATATATTGGTATAAACTGATACGGAATTCGGAATTTTTGCCGATAAAATCCGATGAGGGAAAATTATTTTGCCTCGGGCGTTTCGTTTTTTTTGGGCACAACGAGGATTGTTTATTATAATTATTGTTAAGTAATGATTATTTATGTTTAATTTTGGTATGCGCTAAATGTCCGCCCGGATAGGCTCGAATTTTGGAGAATCCAAAATCATAAGAATTGGCCTGGAGAACGCTGTGTAAATTATTTTAGTGCGCCGTAGAATAGCTGTAAGAACGCCCAAAATTATTCTAAGTCCCGGGCAAAAATTTGTATGGAAACGTATTCTGTTGAAAATTGAAGTAATCTGTTGAATTGATTGAATGCATTTGATATTTAATTTTCAAAGTGAAAATTAAAAACTTAGAATTAATTGACGTTTATCGAGCTTCCAAACCTGGCGATAGGTGTCTAAAACGATCCTTCCGTTTCGTTGCAAGTGACTTTTGGAAAAATGATAAAAGTCCCAAATTTATCGCGGAAAGAGACGTCGAGTACCACTGAGACGATTTTTCCCTGTGGAGGCTATCCAGAAGGAAAAACGCTAAGGACCTCAAGTTACCCAGAGTACGACTGTACCAAGGTAAGTGGAGCTCATCTCTTAGGGGTACAACGGACTCCCCGTACTCCGACCTTCTGTCAGGGTGCGGCAGGTGATCATAGTCGAGTAGGAGGGATCGAGCTGGAGGCTATCCTCTCGATCTTTGGGAACGGCGATTAGGAGGTCGAGGAAGTCGGCTAGATACCTCGACTTCGGGGACCTGGGGGGCAGCACCGCGGAAGAAGGGAGCTGGAGACTATCCTCTCGTTTCTCCGGGGGAATCCCGAGTAGGAAACTGACCCACTAGTGCCGCGAACTGAATAACGCGAATTTTGGAAACTCCCAGACGGTCGGTAAAACAGAAAACGATCATACTAAAAAGTCGGTAAGCAGATTCCTGTTTTACCATCAGTCGGTAAAACAGAAAACGACCAAACTAAAAAGTCGGTAAGCAGATTCCTGTTTTACCATCAGTCGGTAAAACAGGAAAATACCGGAAAGCGCGGTTTTGGACGAATGAGTGTGACTACCATTTTGTAAAGGTGATAGGAGGGTGTTCTTTTCACCACAATGTTTAATTATTGTTACTAAATAAAAGATTTCTATTGTTTCTTCTATTACGTTTAGTTCTGATTTATTCGGACAATCCCCTGTTGACCCTGGACATCGGCGAGCTCTAAATTCGAGCCGGGGATTTTATTGATATTGTCTAGTACGGTCTATTCCAGGACTTTCGGATCATGAAAACTAGACTCGGTTTAATTTAACTGTTTAGATAATAAAAGGGGTTAAAATCCCTTTTATCACGAATTTTACCCGTTACAAAATCACTTGATTAACTAATCGTGCAAAATACACTCAAAATTGATAATTTAATTATTATTGATAAAATAGGAATGATTAAAAGTTAATATGAGAGTTACACTGAGATAGCAAAATAATAATTGTCAACGTTACTACTACACTTGATGCATAAACAATAATGATGGCCGACAACTGTGTAGGGAGTGAGAAGGAAAGGAGACCGTCTTCGTTCTCATCCCCACTCCGTGCTGTTTACTGGGTCAGAAGTGGCATCTGTAGACATCTGGCGCGGATAACTAATTAAATGACGATTGATCAGTTTTCGACCGGAGAGGGAAAATGATTAAATTACTAAAATGGCTATTAAAAAATAAGGGTTGATCGTAGAAGGGTGAAAATTGAGGATTGTATGTATTTTTGTATGTTGTATCATAAAAAAATAGAAATTAAAAATTTTGTCTAAAAAATAAAAAAAAAATTTAGGGGTGGACTACCCCTAACATTTAGGGGGATGAAAAATAAATGTTGGCCGATTCTTATAGATACCGGATAAGCACAAAAAATTTCATCAAAATCGCTTGAGCCGTTTCGGAGGAGTATGGCAACGAAAACTGTGACACGAGAATTTTATATATTAGATATATAAGATGTATATATATATATATATATATATATATATATATATATATATATATATATATATATATATATATATATATATATATTGTGTAATCGTGCGGATGCTTTTGGTGCCG
>NW_025401583.1:0-3407 GCF_020080835.1 Cotesia glomerata
TGTTTTAGATTTCAAACATTTCTTAGAGTGTACAAACAAATTTATAAGAATATTTGACAATGATCGGGGCTTATTATCTGTCGATGAAGTTGATACTTTTATCAATTTTAAAATTCAAATGTACAGTGAGTATATATCACAATTACATTTAAAAATTCCTCTAAGAAAAGTAATTATCCATGCAAAATTTTAATAATTCTAAAACTAATTAAGCTTGTATTTTTCCAGTTGCAATAAATGAAAATTTATATATTGGCATCGATGAAATTGAAAACAATGTTCCAGAACATATTATTTTTATACATGATTAATAAACAACCGATCACTTGTATGATTAATAAACGGTTTGTATTATTAAATAAAAAAGAAAAATAATATTTACTGTATTTATTTATATTTTATTATATTATTTTATTTATTATATTTTATTGAATGATAATTATTATAATCTCATAATTAACGGTTTGTAATATTAAATAAAGAAAAACAATAACTACTGAACTTTATTTTATTTTTAATAATAAATCATTTTATTGAATAATAATTTTTAATTAGTGATCATAAATATAATATAATTTTTATAACATTATTTTATTTGCAAAAATAAGTTATTATTGTAATGTTTTCTATAAATTAATTTTCCAACACTTGAATTATTAGAGCCAGAAGCTACGCACTCTCTCTGTTTCATTTGGAGATTTCTGTTTTACCAATTCAGCTGACGTAAAATTTACATTATCAACAGTCGTCAGCAATCAATTTTACCCTGATAGCCAGAGTTTCAGACCAACAAAGTTGGTGTCAAATAGTTGCCACCAACTTAGCGACAACTTGCGGTCAAGTTCCGAATTTGCCATTGTTGGCGTCACGTTGGCTACAAGTTTCTGAGAAAAAGAAGACCAATCTACTGCCGCAAGGTACAGGCACGTTGTCGTCAAAAAATAGCCGGCAACAAGTGAATAGAAAGTTGTACTCGAATTTGTACAGCAAGTTTCACGCAACTTTTTCTCTTATGATTCAAAGTATTATTTTTTCACAGCAAGTTGCGTTCAAAAGTACGAAGCAAGGTGCAACGCAAATTTTGCCTGAAAGTTGATAAGAATATTTAATGAATCTGAAGGAACATCTCAAACTGTAAAATATTTAAAACAACAAATGACGATAATTCATTAGCAGTAAAGGTGTACATCAAGTTTATATAATAATTGTTTTGTTACTATAACTAATAAATAAGTAGAAGTTAAAATTTGATAAAATTTATTTTAATTTAAACAAAAAATTATGTAAATATCAGGAGAAAAAAATGTCATCTATAATTACATATGGAATTATACATAAATTATAAATAAATTTTTTGAATGACAATACATTATATATGTATATTTAATTTAACATGATTACATATAATTAATTATATATAATTAATAATCCCAAGGTTATTATTAATTTTATTTTCACTCTCCCAATAACAATGATGTTTAATTTAATTTACTTTAATTTGATAACAATGGCTTCGAAGCCGCATGCAGAAACTCGTAAATCCATTATTTATTAAAGATTCTTAAGATATAAGCTTTTATAATGTAAGATACTTATCATATCCTGTTTTTCTAGCCTTAAAAAAATATATTGAAGAAAAAATATAAAAAACAGAGAAAGTAAACAAGATATTAATAAGTTTAAATCAATGATCGGCCAAAATTTCACGAAAAAATATATTCAAGGCTTAATATCTCGCTTAATATTGATCTTAGCGATTTGGTCCATAGGACTTTTTTTGTTGAAAATTGAATTCTCTACAAGTTTGTCATTTACATTTTTTCCGTAGCTCTTGATATTTACGAGATAAATGCGAAAAAACGCCAATTTTATGAAAAAATCAGGTTCAGTGACCCGTACTGCCTCGCCAGTGTGAGTTACGACTTTGCGGCAATGGGCACTTTTGTAGAACGTTCAATTCTAAGAAAAAACCATCTTCGATCAAAGTGATCCCATGAAATGCCGCTGAGCTTTAGAAATTCAAAAATTAAAAATCAAAGTTTTTGTGTATTTTCAATGGGAAATATTCACATGCCTTGGTCGAGGACGTTAATTAATATTAAGAGCTCAAACTTTCAGGGAATTTTTTTGGGTATTTCCAACAAGAATTCAATGATGGGACCGAAAAAAAAATAAAGTAAAAAATCACCCTAATATATATATATATATATATATTAGACTGGGCCAAAAAATTAACTATTTTTTTTTTTGTATATCGAAAATATTATTTGGGATGACAAAAAAAAATGTTGTGAGAATTTGAGCCCTTAATATTTATATTAAGAGGTCTATCATCGCAACTTTTAATTTTTTTCCGGAACGGGTTTTTGTCTCATAACTCCTAAACCATCGAGGTAAATGAAATAAACTTAGATGTTTTTTGAAGCAAATTTAATTGTCTACAAAAAAAGACTGATTGAAATTTTTCGTCAGATGAACCGTTTTCTTATAAACACGCCTTGAAAATTGATAAGATTTCAGAATTTTATTGTTTAACTTTGGAATTTTGTAATTCACTTAAAAATTAGTATCCGGAAAAAATTCAATAGAGATTCTTGAAGGGAATTTAATTTCCTACAAAAAATGTCTCTTAACATTTTTAGCTAAATTCACTCCTTTGAAAGTTATTCAAAGTTAAAGTTGATGTCAAAATAAAAATTCTGGTTTTTTTCGCTGTAAATTTAATTTTTGAGCCCATTGAAAATTTTGATCTTTTTATAGATAATAATTTTATTTTATCAAAAGAATTATTAAAAAATTTAATAAATCATAATTATTTTTTATTTATTGGCATTGAAAAGCTATTTTCTGCAGAAAATTGCATTTTCACTGTGTTTTGATAGTTTAAAAAATAACAATCATGTTGTTTTCTCATTGAAAATTATTTACTTTTTATTTAATACAAATTTATCTACGAGAATCCGCTTTGATTAACAACCTCCCCTTACTCCCCTTGTTTCATTTTTCGACTTCAATCCACAGTACTACATCTCATGAGATTACTCTCTCATTTTCTCAATAATTGCGTCGCTTAATACGAATGCTTAGCAGAAATTAATCATCAATGATATAGTACACATTCAATAAGAAACAAAATCAAATTACAGTCAACGCTCTCTGTATTTGATTCGCCCGTCCAGGACCATTCTCTGTACTTGACTCGTCCATAAGAGCTGTGTAAATTCGTCAAATACAGAGGAAAAATGTGGTCAAACACAGAGAGCGGTTAAAATACAGAGAGGTCCAATACAGAGAGCATCGACTGTATCATTCATAAAAAATTTTATAGCACAAAAATATCATTGTATGTATTTTTAATCATTTATATTCTATAAGGAAAACAATATAAAACTTTTAGTACATCTATA
>NW_025401584.1:0-3402 GCF_020080835.1 Cotesia glomerata
TATATATATATATTAGGGTGTAAATAACTTTAGGCGACTTTTTTTTTTTTCAACGAAAAAACAGGCTGAAAAACTGCATGCTGTGAGAACAGAAGCCTGTTCAAAGCGGAGCTCTTAATATTAATATTTAGAGGTGTCTGTCCCTAATTTTTCATTTCCCATTTAAATAACATAGGGAAAAAAAATCTTTTTTTTGTTTATTTTTCTAGCTCGGCATACGCACCTCATATAAATAAGTCCATACCATATTCTTGTAGAAAATTTAACGCTCTACAAAAAAGATCTCTCACACTTTTATCATAAAGACAGCCGTTCTGAAGTTATTTAGACGTAAACTTCTAAATGTATAAAATTTTGATTATTCAAGAATTAAACTGATACAAATTTATTTATTACTGTCTTAAAAATTATTTTTATGTGTAAAATTGGTTCTGATGCGCTAACATTTCCATAAAGCTAAAAAAAAAATTACTCATGTATCAAATTTTTTTCTTCTTTATTTCATTTACTGTAAGAAAATTATTATTATGATTATTATTAATGATATATATTATTATTAATAATTATTCGTTAATGCATTCAAGAATTATTGCTCTTTGAAAGTTCAAAAAATAGTGTTCTATGAAACTTTTATCAGAATTTTGACTTGAAGAGCTCAAAAACCTCATACGTGCAATTTTAAGCGCTTAGATATGGAATTAGCGGAAGTTGCAGGGATGGCTTTTAGGGTCAACCATTTTCCAGATTTTTTTTTGATAAATGAACGTTATGAGACTTGCACTTTTCTGATTTTCCAAACTTATCTTTTCTCTCCGTGTACACGCAAAAAAAAAATTGGGGCTGCCACATGATACATTCCTGTGGCAGCCACATGATTTTTTCATGGGGCTGCCACATCATTTTCATGTGACTGCCACACGATTTTCCTGTGGCAACCACATGATTTTTTTATGTGGCTACTACATGATTTTCATGTGGCGGTTACATGATTTTCCTGTGGCAGTCACATGATTTTTTCATGTGGCTGCCATATGATTTTCATGTGACAGCAACATGATTTTCATGTGACAGGCAATACTATAATAACAGTTAAAACAATAAAAATAATAATTATCATGATAATAATAATAATCTATATTATTAAAAGAATAAGAAAAATTTTGTGGCCAGTATATTTTTATGATAAAATGAGTTTTTATAGTTAAATTTCGTACCATTAGAAAGGTCTTGACCCGGAGTTGTGCCTTTTCAAGGTTTCATATCATTCTCACTAATAGTCAATTTACTATGATAAGAATTAAAGTCGAAAATGCTCTATCTCTAAATACTTAATTAAAAAATGACCTTGAATCTTGTGAACTATTGCCATTTTTAAAGATATAAGCTCATCCCGACAATACACTCATCGAGACCTTTCATTTGAGTACCGACATCAACTTTTCATATATTTATATATATTATATATACATGTATATATGAAAAATATATCAAAATGCATGTGGGTACTCAAATAAAAGCGCTTGATGAGTGTAACATCGGGGAGAGCTTATATCTTAAAAAATGTCAATAATTAACTACCGACATTGCTATCTTGTCAACTAATGATATTTTTAAAGATATAAGCTCTTCCCGATGTCACACTCATCAAGAGCTTTCATTTGAGTACCCACATGCATTTTGATGTATTTTTCATATATACATATATATAATATACATAAATATATGAAAAAATTGATGTGGGTGCTCAAATGAAAGGTCTCGATGAGTATAACATCGGGATGAAACATATCGTTAAAATGTCAATAGTTCACGAGATACGAGGTCATTTCTCAATTAGTGATATTTTTAAAGATGTAAGCTCTTCCCGATGTTACACTCATCAAGAGCTTTCATTTGAGAACCCACATGCATTTTGATATTTTTTTTATATATACATATATATAATATATATAAATATGTGAAAAGTTGATGTGGGTACTCAAATGAAAGATCTCGATGAGTGTAATGTCAGGATGAGCTTATATCTTTAAAAATGGCAATAGTTCACCAGATGCAAGGTCATTTCTTAATTATGTATCTAGAGATAGAGCATTTTCGTATGCAGCCTTAATTCTTATCATAATAAATTGACTATTAGTGAGAATGATATGAAACCTTGAAAAGGCACAACTCCGGGTCAAGACCTTTCTAATGGTACCAAATTTAACCATAAAAACCCATTTTATCATCAAAATTTACTGACCACAAAATTTTTCTTATTCTCTTAATAATATCGATTATTATCATTGTTATCATCATGATAATTATTATTGTTGTTTTAACTATTATTATAGTATTGCCTGCCACATGAAAATCATGTTGCTGTCACATGAAAATCATGTGGCTACCACATGAAAAAATCATGTGGCTGCCACAGGAAAATCATGTTGCAGCCACATGAAAATCATGTAGTAGCCACATGAAAAAATCATGTGGCTGCCACAGGAAAATCATGTGGCAGCAACATGAAAATGATGTGGTAGTCACATGAAAATCATGTGGCTGCCACAGGAATGTATCATGTGGCAGCCCCAATTTTTTTTTTTTGCGTGTAGAGTAATAAATTGATAATTCCGTGAAACTTTTCAAAAATTTAATTCATTCAACTCGGATCATGATTTTCTTACAGTAAATGAAATAAAAAAGAAAAAAATTTGATACATGAGTAATTTTTTTTTAGCTTTATGAAAAAGAACCAATTTTACATATTAAAATAATTTTTAAGACAGTAATAAATTAATTTGTATCAGTTTAATATTTGAATAATCAAAATTTTATACATTTAGAAGCTTACGTCTGAATAACTTTAGAACGGCTGTCTTTATGATAAAAGTGTAAGAAACCTTTTTTGTAGAGCGTTGAATTCTCTACAAGAATATGATATGGACTTATTTATATGAGGTGCGTATGCCGAGCTAGAAAAATAAACAAAAAAAGAATTTTTTTTCCCATGTTATTTAAATGGGAAATGAAAAATTAGGAACAGACACCTCTAAATATTAATATTAAGAGCTCCGCTTTGAACAGGCTTCTGTTCTCACCTTCATGCAAGTTTTCAGCCTGTTTTTTCGTTGAAAAAAAAAGTCGCCTAAAATTGACGCACCCTAATATATATAAATATATTGAATATATGAAAAATTGATGTGGGTACTCAAATGAAAGGTCTCGATGAGTGTAATGTCGGGGTGAGCTTATATATTTAAAAATGTCAATAATAGACAAGATAGCAATGTCAGTTCTTAATTATTGACATTTTTTAATATATAAGCTTATCCTGATGTCACACTCACCAAGAAAGCTCTTTCATTTGAAAGTACTCTATACGCACTTTGATATATATTTTCATACTATACATATATATAT
>NW_025401585.1:0-3396 GCF_020080835.1 Cotesia glomerata
ATATCAGACTCTGATATAGCTTGATATGCTCAGATCTCAATTCTTACATTATTTTTGGCATAGGTCCTGAGTATGCTCCATGTTGCATAAAGTTATATATACTTTGGATAAACTTGAAAAAAATCCTGAGTCAGGGTTGATATAACTTGATATGGATTCATATAGTCTGATATACTCATACCCTTACCAGCACATAAAGTAGTCTGCATGTACTCATATAGAGCATACACCAGTACTAAAAATACTATATCATTATATATGAGTTTTACTAAATATATATCAACTATATATCATTTAAAGTGCGTTTTATGATATTATCAAAGTGATGATTCTTCTACACATTTGTCAATAAAATGTTTATAACTATTGACACTATGCACCCCACGCTTTTTTACAATAATGTACATTTATTTCTTATTTACACTATTCTTAATCCAAATTTATTAAATTTTATTTTCTGTTTTTTAGTTTGATTTTCTATAAAAGCGTGTTTTTTTAGTTTTTTTAAACTATTATTTATTTTTCATTTTTAGTTAAATTTTTAAACTATAAATTTTTATCATTACATCAATTTACTACTAAAGTGAGATTGAGTAAATGTTGGCTGCTTTTAGATTATATATTTAATAAAGCGTGTTGAAGAACTATAGTACTCAATTATTTCAGTATCGTGCCATAAAAATCAATGATTTTCAAAAAAATCAGAAAATCACTGATGTTTATTCTAAGACAGTAACTAATCAGACAAATGGGGAAATTGGGTGCCTGCTGCCTTCCTTGGATGCGGTAGCCGTTTCTCAGGCTCCTCTCCGAAAATTTCATCTTATTAACAGTTGGTGACCTTATCGACTGCAGATCCAAGGTCATGCTGGTTACCAAATTTTATTCCGCAACATAAATAAATTGATATTTCTGTCCTGAATATTTTGTTTTGTTGTGAATACGAAGTGTTTTTTGGTAAATCACGGTTATAAACATATTATGGATATTATAAAATGATAATAGAATGCGTATTAGATTTGTCGGAACATATATGTAAGTATAAGGAACAAGACGCAACTACCATATTAGTCTCTATAAGGTTGTGCTGAACTGAGTGCCCGAAAGAGTAAGTCTGGAACTGCACGCATGCGTAGTTCGCGCTCTATCTCTCTTACTCGCATGCAAAGGATGCGGAAAGAAATTAATTAATCCTGGCGAATCTAATTAGGATAATCGGATATTTTGATCGGATTATTGCATTGTCATCGACCTTTGACAGGTGTGCAAAGTTTGAATCAAATCTGATCGTTCAAAGTAGGGCAAAATCGAGCCCAAAAGGGTCGGTTACAAACAAGCATACAGGTGGAAGTTTACCAAAGCGTAGTTAAAAAAGAACTTCTTTTACGCTTAAAGTTCCGGCCTGGTATAACCCCTGGAGGTTTTATTAGCTTAAAATCTAAAGTTGCTGGCTGACGGAAGTCAGATTCTCAGCTGACAATATGAACTGAAGTTTGCTTTATTTGTTAGAAGATGGTGACAAAGCATTAGCCGATAAAGGTTTTTCCTGAAATTAAAACGGTCATAGATACAAGTGGTAAAAAAGTGGTCAGCATTATGCCAATCGCGTTTTTGAAAAGAAAAATGAATTTTCCCAAAGCAGAAACTCTAGAAAACATACAGTAAGTTGCACGACTGGCATTCACGCGGAACGGATCATGCAGCGTTTAAGAACATATCAGATACTGAATAAAATTCCAGAAAATTTACTTCATTGCATAGATGACATTTTTAAAGGATCGAGCTGTGTTTTAGCAAACTTACAACCTCAATATATTGTCAAATAAAAGAAGATAAAGAGTGTGGAAATTAAATACTACATAAAACTCGAAAAATTTGTTTATATTTTTAAAAACTTCAACGTGTTAAAATTTATTGTATTTTTTACTCTAATTTACCACAAACTATTAATCAATATTATAACAAATTCAACCCCATTGTTATATAAAACTCCATTAATTTTGTATATATTTTTTTTTTAAAATTAAAACATGTAAAATATTATGTTTTAATTAAATATATTCAATACAGGCTTTGAAGCATTATTTTCATTATTTATGAAGTAAATCAGCGCAGCGATGCTATTTACATTTTTACTTTGATTATAAACGGCAATTACATTGATCAAGAGCCACATATCGTTCTACATTTAATTTGGAACTCGTGGTGTAAGCTGTTGCATGGACAGAAGCTTGCCTGATCACTCGCGATTTAACTAAAGGAAGCTTTCGCAGCCTTATGGAAATCCTTTTCTACCTCTCGGACATGTTCAGCAAGAACCAGTTTTTTTCCTTTTACTAATGTCTGTGGCTGAAATTGAATTCTCAGGGTTATTGATTGAAATCCTGTTTTTTATTATGGTATCCATTTTAAATCCAAATCTAAAAAATAAAATGATATAATTAATCGATTCTAAAAAATTTTCTCAGCTTTATTATTAAATTGTAATATGTTAATTTTAGTTAGCAAACATAATCTATTTTTTTTTTGTACTCTTAAACAATCAGCACTTTTAATTTAGAATTTTTGAAACAACTTAAAATACTTTGGCAATTTCGTTTAAAGGCCTTAACTTACTTGTCGAAAAATAAATGAGCTTTTTTATAAGTACTAATTAATGTAAGAAGTAGACAAACATAAAATAATAGAGTGAGACCAAATATAATTAATGTAGAGTAATATATCAAATATAAATAATGCTGTGAAGCGGGAAAGAGCGTAGAGAGTGCCGGTAATCATTACGTGAAGCGTTCCACATTCACGCAACAGAGATAGGCTGGTAGGGAAAGGATTGAGAAAGCTGAATGTGGAGAGGATCACCTTAATGTGAGTTTGAGAATATGCGAGAAAAAATTCAGTTAGATAGCTCTGGACTGAGCTGAGACCCAGAACCTTCCGGAAGACATGTCGGCTACTCTTCCATTTGAGCTATCCGCTCTATTACTAAATTTCCTTTCTGCCAGCATTCTGCCACATTAAGCCACACCGTCCATCTTACGGCAAGCATTAATTATAATTTAAAATGTTTGTCCTTCAAGTTTTTATAATTTTCTCTATTTTCTTTTTATTTGAATTCAGTCTGATTTCCAGTTAACCTATCTTTATGTGTGCTAACTTCATGCTACTTTTTCGGTATTAAATATACTTACATTTCACTTTTAATGCACAAAGAACACTTTACATTAACAAATATTTATTATAAATATTTCCTTTAATTAAAAAAAACATTTTTTATTTATCATTCGATATTATTATTTCTGACAGCCATTCAATACATAAGAAATATAGTTACAATAGCCCCCTGTAGTTCAAACGTGCCATGGCGCTGAAGTCGCGCACAGAGCGAATAGGGACCAA
>NW_025401586.1:0-3394 GCF_020080835.1 Cotesia glomerata
CCCGAGAAAAATATTTATATATAATTATATATATTTATATATAAATTGGTTATATATGATTATATATGAAAAATGGCCAAATATAATCATATCTAATCATATATAATTATATATAACAATATTTAATTATATATTTATTACATCTGATTAATTATTGGGTTAATTTTATGGATATAGTATTTAATATGGTCCTACGCAATTCTCTGTAACCAATTATAATGCAAAAAAAATATCTAGCTATAATTTTACGGCTATAACACCAGCGGTCACCCATCCAACTATTAACCCTGCTCAATGCTGCTTAACTTTAGTGATCTCCGTGCGTCTTGAAGTTTCTGTCTGCTGTGCTGCTGTCTTAGATGACAATGATTCTATGATCTACATAATGTATCATATGAGTTTATCATAAATATAATATAAAAATTGATTTTATAATATATTTGGATAGTCATAATTCATAATTTATTTATTTGACCGAATCTCATTATAATATAACACTTATTTAAATAATAAAATAAATAATGATTTTACTATTAGGTAGTAGCAGAGCAGACCAAAACATCTCATAGGAAATGTAACAAATTTTGTATTTCAGAATTATTTAAACGTAATTATAAACATCATTTTACACTTTTCGTGATTACCAAAAAAAAATTTTTTTTCAAAGAAAAAATTTTTATATATGTTAATTATATATAAGCATATATAATTATATATACTTATATATAGATTATATATAATCTTAGATGACTGTATATTGCTCCATATATAGTCATTTATAATTATATATGATTATATATGACCTCATACTCACAATTCCATATATAATCGTAGCCCATGATTATATATAACTATATATAATTATATATGGAACTATATATAATCTTGCCCAGCTGTATATTGCTCCATATATAGTCATATATATAATTATATGATTATATATGACCTCATATACAATTTCATATATAATCATGTAACATGGTTATATATAATTATATATGGAACTATATAATCTTGCTTGGTTTTATATTGCTCCATATATAGTCATACATAATTATATATGATTATATATAACCTCATATACAATTCGGTATATAATCATGTATGATTATATATAGTTGTATATGGAACTATATATAATCCTGCATGGCTGTATATTGCTCCATATACAAACATATATATAATTATATATAACCTGAGCATACAATTCCATATATGAAACATGCATGATTATATATAATTATATATGATTATATATAATAGTATATAATCAGCATATGTAACCCGATATATACTGCATATATAGTCACATATGATTATATACCGCCAACGCGAGGCGGCGGAAAACATTTTTTCGCCGGGGTTTACAATAAGCAGCTGGCTTGACAGTTGATGCGGCGTCACTGATTGACCCCAGGCACAATCTAATAATGACAGTGACATTATCACAAGAATTTGTGAGATGGCTTCTATACCGAACACAAGAGTTGGCAGCACACTTACAAGAATGCCTTCTAATAGGTTAGCCAAAATAAAACCAACCTAAATCAGAAATTGCAACTGTTTTCTTTTAAATACAAAATCCGTTCAGTAAGAAATACAAGTTGATTATTGGTTTCAAAAGAAGCCCGTATTCAAGAAATAGTGTTTAAATAAAATTGTCTTTACCAGTAAACCACAACATCATTTACAAATAACACACACCAAATGCACCAATGCAAAAATCATCGTCCGCACAGTATACAGCGCTCTGTAAATACAGATGCACTTAAATAAAGTAAGCAGTCTGGGTAACCAGGCCAGACCAGGAGTCAAAGACAATTTACCAGTAGCAATCCCAGTCAGCATCCAAGTCTGAAAGATGATTTCATTAAAGTATGAAGTCTTTCTTTAAAAACTTCTTGTAGAAGTCCTAATGTGACAGTCTTAAGTGAGCCCACGAGGTCATGAACTTAAGGAAGTTTCTTAATGAACTCCATAAGTTTAAGTCAATTTTCCTCTTGGAACATCTAACTGAGTCCCTTTTTGGACTTCTTTTTGAGTTGCCGTATAATGAGGAAACTTATAGACATTATAACACAAAAAAAAAAAGAAAAACAAAATTTCTTTTTTAATATAAAGCTGTCCAAAATCTTATTCTATTTTCATTTATTAGCCTGAGCTGAGAATTTTAAAATTGAAAATGACAAAAATTAGTTCGGACTAAATCATTTAAAGAAACAATTTGAATAGATTACTATATGACATATACATCTTGGCAGTATGAATAACTCATTTCTCTTAATCTAGGTTAATATCAATTTTTCCAAAAATTTTGAATTATATTATGGGAATTAATAAGGCGTCAATGTTAAAATTCAATTCGTAATCAAAACTAATTTAAAATAAAATAATAAAAATTGATCTCCTAATCTGAAAAAATTAACTGTGAACTTTGCATATTTTGGCGAGGTACTTTGCACGTATCAATTTTAAACATTTTAATTGAATTCAACGACATCTCATAACTCACTTATTACTCATTGTTGAAATTTTTAATATTCGCTAATTTATTCATTAGATTTTATAATTGTGAAAAGTAAACAAAATTCTATATAGACTACGTTTAAAAATATTGGTGGTAGACTTTTAAATATTTTTTAGCAGTCATTCGTGCGTTACTTTTTTCTCTATCGATACACAGTATCAACAGAGACAACATAATGTAGACAATGATCAAACACCTTCATCACTATATAAGAAACTTAAGCCATAATGATGTGGGTCACGACATATCCGTTTGAACATTGCGTAGGGGAATTTAAAGCTGGCATCGATCTTAGCACGCGCATGACTCGGGTTCTGAATCTTTGAAGCTACGGCAATTATGATTTTCACGTTCAAGCTCTTTAAACCGACATTGATTAGGTCTAACTAAAATAATAAACATTCTGAAATCAGCATCGATGCTTCATGAAACTCTGAATTATTTTTCATAATTGACTTTTATTATTATTATTATTATTATTACTATTATTATTATTATTATTGGTTACATTATTACTATTTTTGCAGAGATCCAAAACCGTCATTCATTTGTGCGAGTTCGCAAAAAGAGCTCTTTAAGAGCTCGTTTTGATGCCTCTTAAAGTCTATAATAAGCGGCGCATTACCTAACTCTTCAGAAGGTCTTAAAGACGTCTTTGAGACGTAGGCTCTGACGTCCAAACCATAAATCTGAGCTTCATTCGGAATAACTTATCACGTCATTTTGCTATCTGGGATGACTCCTAAAAAGAAGAACTACTGAATATCCAGGACCAGGATCAGGCAAAAGAAAGTAGTGAATTGAGCAAAGAAAAACTAAAAGTGGTGCGCAGATAAACAAGAAGAGTATACAGTAGGGTGGTCGTTA
>NW_025401587.1:0-25000 GCF_020080835.1 Cotesia glomerata
AACATCCACAACTGTACAGGGGGTTGACTCAGACGTATGACATGTAAAATAAGTTACGTGTACTGCCAGTATCGTGAGTGACAATCCAGTTCAGTCAGCTGCACTCGTCAAGTCAAGCGTCTTCTTGACATTCCCTCCTCTCACTCCGGTTACTTTGACGTTAGAGACGCTCCGTAACTTTTTGCCGATTAAACTCACTCACTAAACTATGCTACAAACAATAATTAACTCAAGTTCAAGTTGTGATCAATAAAAATAACAGCTAATTGTTAAATAAAATTATTAAAACAGACGCCGACACGCCTTACGTTTATGACCCTCACCCTCTCGTCAGTTCACGTTCACGGGATCGGGATTCTTCTCATAATTTAACAGGAAGAAAATAATAATAACAGTATCAACAGTTAAAAAAAAACACTTACACATCAAGGTCTAGGGGATTCTTAGGACTCTTGGCCTAATTTTCATTCAGCTATAGTCTTTTACTTGCCGCTCATTTAAAACTGCCTCAGGATGCGTATAGGCAGGTTCGCCTAAATTCAACTAGACGTCACTATTAATTCTTTTTGAATTTTCCGCCTTTTATTTTTTTTTTTTTTAAGCCCATTTTTTTTCGAAATTTAGTTTATTTTTTCTGTTCTGTTTTGAAAAACAAAAATTGTATTCTGTTATTCTTACTTTCATCATATGATACTGAAGTTAACTGACATGTGATGATTTCTAGGAATTTATTCAACAAATTATTATAAAAAAATTTTCTGAGAAATTCCATTTGTAGATGTGTCAAAAAATTATTGTTATAGATTTTTTCTTAGATGTAATTTATTTGTTGTAAAAATCCAAAAAATGACAGATGTCTGCTAACTTCAGTTTCATTTCATCATTGATCCCACTGGAAAAAAATTATTAAGTATAAATTGAGAATATTATCCAAGTATTAAAAAAAATCGTCGGTAAATATTAATTATTTTGACAGCACTTCATTTAGTTAAGGAAAGTCAAACAAGAAATATTTAATATGAAGACAGTTTAATAAGAAATGTGAAAGCATGCTCGAAAATTTTTTTAGTACAAAAATATCTTGCAATTAACTTATTTTTATTTTTAATTATAAAAAATTACTAAATTAAAGGTTAAAATTTTTGATTTTTTTTATTAATTAAAAATTAAAACTAAAAAACTATTTTTAAAAAATTCCACGTATAATTTTTAAAATTTTCTACATGTGAAAATTTTTGTTTTAATTTTTTAAAAATTATTTGTCAATAAAATAAATTATAAAAATTTTTAAATGTCGGCTTATTAAATTTTCACAAATATTTCTAATAATAATTTTCCAATACATTAATCTTTTTTTTTTTAATACTAATAAAAAAGAAATTTAACACAAATATTTAACTACCAGATGAATAATTTTTATTAATAATTTCTCTTATCCTGTCGATAAAATGTCATTCTTCTTTATCAATCAATTTCTTTTTACGTATATTTTATTATTTTTAAGTTTAACTAATAATCTCTAATTATTGATTATGTAAAAACTAAAATAATCAACAAACCAATATATTATTTAACATTGTCAATAGACAATGATAATAACCAACAATCATAAAATATATAATATGCATATATTATTATAAATAAAATATATAAAAAAGTATATTATAGGTGGCACTCAGATTGGGCGCGGATGCGCACGCACTCTAAAAATCCGTTACATACACACTGAAGAATTACACCAGAGGGTTATACATGTATAACACACAAATATAGATTTGAAAGTGTGTTAGTGATCGTACAAGGTGATGTCGTCACAATCCCAGGTCACAGTGACGCCAGCATTGCCTAGTCTACTTGGAATTAAGTCTTTACGATTTAGAAATGGCGTAAATGGCGTTGGTACCTCGTTTTCAAGCCAAAGTTTAACGACTAACTCATCATCATCATCAACATCCACCATACCCAACATTACTGGTTGCTGCCAATCGTTCTGAAAAGCAAAAGGAAATTTTCAAGTCAGTGCTGACAACTCTTTATTAATTAATTTTATTTTCCGCTTCTTTTTATTTGCAAAATATCAATATGATTAACTTTTATTATTTATTTATTATTTTCGTCTGTTTATTAATTATTAAACTCTGATAATTTGGGTCCAAGATGTAACCACATTTTGGCTCCAACACTTGTCGTTTATTTGCATGTTTATACAATATTTACAATCGTTATTATTCTATGATTCACTTTTCGAATATTTAAACAAATAATGTGTGGTTTCTTACAGGTATTTTTGTTCTAATTTATTTCATTTTCTTATTTTTTCAAATCAAATGTTGTAATTTTTAGGTTAAGTTTCGCTGGATTTTAAATATGTTTACTAATTTAAAATTTTTTATTTCTCTAGGTGTAAAATGACAGAATCCGTCAAGGAAATGCTGTACTGTTTGATATGTAACATCAAATTTAGCACATCCACGAGGAATAGCATTAAAATATTTGACAAAAATTCACTATGTGATTCGCAAAAAACTCTTTTATCAGCACTAAATCTCGTATTGGAGACCGAAGTTAATGAAGACAATGTGCACTCAGATGTCATCTGTAAAAAATGTTATAAATTATTTAATGAGGTATGTATAATTCACTATATATAATTTTTTATCTGAAAAGTTTGAGATTAAAGGTAAAATTTGGACAAATTTAAAAAATACATGACTTGTTAGTATGATTTTCCATCAATCAAGAACATAAGTGCCATTCATTTTTATTTTAAGCTTTTTATTTATTTTATAGATATTTTCTGACGTAAGTCATTAAATTTTCAGTTTATTAGCTATCCAGTCTAATACAACAATTTTTTTTTTCTCTAATTTTTCATAATATTGTTAGTCTGTATTAAAGATAAATTTGATTGAAAAAATAATTCGAACGGCCCAGACCAGGACTCGAACCTGGATCTTTTGGTTACTTTTTATTTATTATTAATTTTTTATTATCTTCAATAATTTTCCTGATTTTATTTGCAGTACGACGAATTAACCAATAGATTAGCCGAAATCAAGCACGATATTTTTGAAAACTACCGAAAGACAGTCAAAAAGCTGACTGATATTGTTGAAGAGGAATATAATGATCACGATTATGTAGAGCAGGAAAACCACGTCTTAGAAGAATTTTCCCCACATGCTATTGATGAAGAGTCAAACAAAACCAAGGACCTTTTGCTGGCAAAAGAAGAGCATGTTGACATCGAATATCTACAAGAAGATGACTCGGAGAATATAATTAATGAAGAGTACATCGACGATCCAGGTCCTGCAAAAATTATATTGGTAAAAGCAGAAAAGACTAAAAATAAGGACGTTTCTAGAAGAGTTAGGAGTGCTCGAGACGAAAATGAACCTCTATTACATCGTGATAAAAATACTAATACCTACACATGTTTACTTTGCCCGGACGATGATCAAATTGCGGGAGATACTCGTGAGATAGTTGCGCATTTAAAAGCTTCTCATGATATCCGGCTTTACGTTTGCGATATGTGTGGTGCAGAGTTTAAAAAGCGGAATGAATTGTCTTCGCACATGGACGAGCATATCGCCAAAGAGGACGGAGACTTCCAGTGTGAGTACTGCAATAGAATTTTCTCAAATTTAAGATTGTTTAGAATTCACAAGCGTGTTCATTATCCTCAAGCTAAATCGTGGACATGTGATCAATGTGGAAAGAAATACAGCTCTAAAAACTTGTTAGAAGAGCATCGTAACACTCACACTGGAAACAGGCCTTACGTTTGTCAAATTTGTAAAAAAGATTTTGCTTCTAAGTACACGTTCAAAGCTCATGAAAAAACTCACGAGGTTCGACCGCGGCCATTCGAATGCAAGGAGTGTAATAAGACCTTTTTGAGTCAGCAAAATCTTACTCAACATGAACGGACCCACTTGGGCATCAAAGAATTTGTCTGCCAACACTGCGGTAAAGCTTTTGGCTCCCAACACAACCTAGAAGTTCACAATATTGTGCACACTGGTCACAAACCCTACGTCTGCGACCAGTGTGGTAAAGCGTTTGCCAGGAAAGCCGAGATAAGAGACCACGAAAGAACACACACTGGAGAAAAACCTTATCAGTGTGAGTTTTGCGGTGCAACTTTTAGTCAACGCTCCAACTTGCAGTCCCACAAACGCGCCACTCACTATAATGATAAGCGTTACAAGTGCGATGATTGTGGAAAAGGTTTCAAGCGAAGAAGACTACTGGACTATCACATTAAAGCTCAGCATACCGGTGAAAGACCGTTCAAGTGTGAAACTTGTTCAGCGACATTTGTTTACCCAGAACACTTTAAGAAACACATGCGCATCCATACCGGAGAGAAGCCATATCTTTGCGAAGTATGCGGAAAAGCTTTTAACAGTAGGGATAATCGTAACTCGCATCGTTTCATTCACAGCGATAAAAAACCTTACGAGTGTTTGGTTTGCGGAATGGGATTCATGAGAAAACCACTTCTGTATACTCATATGCAGAACTTGGGACATCTAAATGATACTATTGTCGTTAATCAACCGAGATTAACTACTACTGAAGAACGAGTTATAACTATTCCTGAAGGAACTCAGTTATTGATTGACGGCGAGCAAGAAGATGTAAGAATTTATTTTTATTACTATTATCTTTCTGTGACTTCTTATTATTTATTTATTACTATTACTCTTGTATTAATTGCAAAATTTGAATGTTGTAATATTTAAATAACTTAATCTTGGGAATTTGGACAATAAATGAAGTTAAATTATAAGAATTGCAAAGTTTCACTGATTTATTTCAGTTTCATCAGGTGAATCTTATGGTTAGCATCCACACAGTTGATTGTAAACACACTTGACAGATAGACGTTGTTGAATTTTATTTTATTTTGTTAATTAATTAATTTGAATGGTATTTGAGAGAAATCTAAACAAGTTGTTAATATTGTAATTTAGAAAAAATGTTTGAAATTATGAATTATGATTACTCTATTACATCTATTAACTTTGTAAAAACTAGATGAGGATGCTAACCATAATATTCGCCTAATGAAGCTGAAATAAATCAGCGAAACGTTGCAATTCTTATAATTTAACATCTTCATTTATTGTCCAAATTCCTAAGATTAAGTTATTTAAATATTTTAATTATGGACGAGAACTTAAATATTATTTGAATGTTGTATTTACTATTAATTTACTTATTTTTTTACTAATATAAAAATATTTTTTTAAAGATGGAAGATACTGAATTATATGTAACAGATTTGAAAGATCATGTTATTATTCAGGAAGATGAAAATATTTATCAACATGAAGATGGTCTTGACATTCCTTCAGATGAAAATATTGCTGCAGATCAAATTGAACATATTGTAGTTAATAATCAGGTATTTTAATGACTTATTTCATAAAATTTGTACTTATTTACATTGATTTAAGAATTTTTATACTAATATTTTAAACTATTTTAATTTCTAGATTGCATTTGCTGACAGCAGTATGATTGAATGTAAAACAGAAGATACTGAAGAAGATGCAGAGATGTATAGTTACACTGATGACGGCGAAACAATGGTTGTACCTGCTAGTGAATACAAAAACCTTATTGGCAACAGCAAAGGCCCGGTACGATTAGTGCAGATGAGAATTTTGAACCCCGGAAGTGATGGCAAAAGCTATGTCAGCCTTGTCCAGCAGGACTCATAATTTTTATGTACATAAATAATATTTGATTTTAATTATTAATTCTAGTAAACTAAAATATTAAGACTTTTTTTTTAATAAATACTATAAATAAATTATAATATTTTTTTTTTACCTAAAATATTTTTGTATTTATTTAATTAGATAATATATTTATATATCAAACTGTAATAAAAATTAGAAAACTATGTTTACTTGAATTTAGCATACTTTTTTCCGATACCAAAGAATGCGCGCGCGTTGGCGCATGCTCGTAAATAAGACGCTAAAAGACCGCGTAAATTTCTCGCGTTCTTCCAACCTCCAAGCATCACTATTCACAACACAAAGAACAAAAACTAAGCTCGAGCATTCTCATCTTTTGTCAAGGTAGAATTAAGCGTCAGCGGATAATATTTGTTGATATTTATTGTCAATTTATAAAATTTACGTCAAAATGACGGAACAAAAGACTATTTTCGGAATGGGTATGTAGTGATAAATTATTACAATAAACAAGTAGTATATTTATTTATAAATTTAACAAGAAAATGTGGTTATTACAGATCCTAATGGACAACAAACGTTCGTGAGATTTTACAAAACTCTTCCTGAGGTAATGTTTTTTATTTGTACAATTTACAGAATAATTGCAAGTCCAGAACTTTATTAGCACAATTTTATTTTTATTTTTTTTGCATGGAAATTTTTTAAAAAAAAACGACCTAAATTAATGACAATAAAGTTAGCCAACATTTAAAAATTTTTAGAATTTTTTTTATTGAAAAAATCATTACAAAAAAATTAAAAAAAAATTTTATTTGAGAAAAATTTGAAAAACTATAAGTGCAATAAAAAAAAAATTTTTTTTAATTCTCATTTAATAAATTAAACAAAATTAAAAATTAAAAAATCTCGGCTAACTTTATTATTATCCTAAATTATCAAGTATGTTATTTATAAAATCATACATTTATTTAATTGTTATTTTATAAATGCGAAATTTGTAAGCAGCTGATTTTCTAAATTTTTGTTATATGTCTGCTACGTGAACATTAATTTCATTTTTATACTATAATTAATTAATTTATTTTTAATTACCTATAATACTAAACGTTCATTAAAACGAATCTAATGAACTGAAGAGTGTTACTTAGCCAGTTCTAACTTAATATATAAGAAATAGATAATATATATATATTAATAAATTAATGAAAACATTAACCGAAGGTATTAGATAGTTTGTCTTTAGCCTTCTCATAGGAGGTAGTGATTTTGTTACCTAATTTCTTCCAAAATCCAGGAGATGGTGTAGTTTCGGGTAGTGGAGTTGTTAATTCAGGTACTGTGTCAAGAGGTGCTGAACTACGAGCTGAAAATTTTTCAGAAGCAACTTCACGGATTTCCCAGGGTTCGTTGCCGTAGTACTGAGGTTCTAGAGTTGCCGAAGGATTGGGCTTGACACCAGAGTAGTCTCCCTGAATACCAGCTTCGTAGGGACCTTTACCACCATAAACTTGCAAAATTCTTGACTGTAAGGTAACTGAGTCAACTTGAGATAGCTGTTCTTGATTGTCATTTGTCAAGTCACCTGGATGATGAGACTGATGCCAAGAGTTACCTGATTCTTGAGCTAGCGACTGTTCCTCGAGACTCAAGACACCAGTAGATGGGATGTCACTTTGGTATTGAGCTGGTCGTACTCGAGGAGTATAAGCTCGGCCTCCTTTGACTGGTCTTACTGAAATTACAGGTTTCACTGAACTTACCGGAGCTTCTGAACCTACTAACTCTGGTTCAATATCGCCTCGTTGATTACCGATTCTTAGAGGTCGTGGAGTTGGCTTAGGTGCTGGTTTGAATTCTAGAGGATAATTTGTTGATGGGTTGAAGCCAGTTTGTTGACCAAACTCTGAATTCGATTGACCAAATTCTAAGTTTCCAGTTTGTAATTGATTGTCGTATTGACCAAGTTTGTGATTTCCGGATTGATGCTGACTGAACTCACCAATTTTATGAGTTTGTTGCGATAAATCTTCAGTTTGTTGGCCAAATTCTAAGTTACCTGTGTGTAACTGATTATGATGTTGAGCAAACTCATGATTTTCTGAATGGTGTTGGCTGAAGTCATCAAGTTTGTGCGTCTGTTGAGATAAATCCTCTGTTTGTTGACCAAACTCTAAATTTCCAGTTTCTAATTTATGATGGCGACCAAATTCATGAGTACCGGATTGATGGTGGTTAAAATCGTCAAGTTTATGCGTCTGCTGAGACAAATCCTCTGTTTGATGACCAAATTCAAAATTATGCGTCTGTTGAGATAAATCTTCTGTTTGTTGACCAAACTCTAAGTTTCCAGTTTCTAATTTATGATGATGACGGTCAAATTCATGAATACTGAATTTGTGGTGGCTAAAATCATCAAGGTTATGTGTCTGCTGAGACAGATCCTCAGTTTTTTGACCAAATTCCAAATTTCCAGTCTCTAATTCATGATGATGCTGACCAAATTCATGGCTTCCTACTGGACGAAGGGGAAGATGAAAATCATCGAATTTATGAGATTGTTGTGACAAATCTTCTGTTTGTTGCCCAAACTCTAAGTTTCCCGTTCCTAACTTATGATGACGACGATCAAACTCATGACTACTCGATTCATGGTGGCTCAAATCATCTAATTTATGTGTCTGCTGAGACAAATCCTCTGTTTGCTGACCAAAATCAAAGTTATGCGTCTGTTGAGATAAATCCTCTGTTTGTTGACCAAATTCCAAATTTCCAGTTTCCAATTTATGATGACGACGATCAAACTCATGACCACTTGATTGATGGCTGCTCAAATCATCAAATTTATGCGTCTGCTGAGACAAATCCTCTGTTTGCTGACCAAAATCAAAGTTATGCGTCTGTTGAGATAAATCCTCTGTTTGTTGATCAAATTCCAAATTTCCAGTTTCCAACTTATGATAACGACTATCAAGCTCATGACCACTTGATTGATGGTCGCTCAAATCATCAAATTTATGCGTCTGCTGAGATAAATCCTTTGTTTGTTGTCCAAATTCCGAATTTCCAGTTTCCAACTTATGATAACGACGATCAAGCTCATGACCACTTGATGATTGATGGTGGCTCAAATCATCAAATTTATGCGTCTGCTGAGATAAATCTTCTGTTTGCTGACCAAAATCAAAGTTATGCGTTTGTTGAGATAAATCCTCTGTTTGTTGACCAAATTCCAAATTTCCAGTTTCCAATTTATGATGACGACGATCAAACTCATGACCACTTGATTGATGGCTGCTCAAATCATCAAATTTATGCGTCTGCTGAGATAAATCCTCTGTTTGCTGACCAAAATCAAAGTTATGCGTCTGTTGAGATAAATCCTCTGTTTGTTGATCAAATTCCAAATTTCCAGTTTCCAACTTATGATAACGACGATCAAGCTCATGACCACTTGATTGATGGTCGCTCAAATCATCAAATTTATGCGTCTGCTGAGATAAATCCTTTGTTTGTTGTTCAAATTCCAAATTTCCAGTTTCCAACTTATGATAACGACGATCAAGCTCATGACCACTTGATGATTGATGGTGGCTCAAATCATCAAATTTATGCGTCTGCTGAGATAAATCTTCTGTTTGCTGACCAAAATCAAAGTTATGCGTTTGTTGAGATAAATCCTCTGTTTGTTGACCAAATTCTAAATTACCAGTTTCCAATTTATGATGACGATCAAACTCATGACCACTCGATTGATGGTGGCTCAAATCATCAAATTTATGCGTCTGCTGAGATAAATCCTCTGTTTGCTGACCAAAATCAAAACTATGTTGAGATAAATCCTCTGTTTGTTGACCAAACTCTAAATTCTTCGGCTGTTTATGCCAAAAATCAACTCCTTGAGCCTCTTGATTCAAATTTTCGATATTCTGCTTTTCAAGCGTCAATTTTTCCGTATTCTGTCCAAAATCAAACTCTCCTGTCGTCTGTTGGCTTAAATCCCCAAATCCAGCATTGGTTTGCTGGTCAAAATCTTCATAGCGCTGACTTTCTCGCTTATAACGATGTTCTCCTTCAGAGTGTCTGTGACGATCATTATCTTGATGAGAGTTTCCTTCATGACTTTGGTGGTCATGGCTATGACCTCCATTTTTATCAAAGTCATTATCACGGCTCAAGTGTCTATGGCGGTCATCATCCTGATGTGGGTGTCCTTCGTGGCTCTTGTGATCATGATCTTGACGATGATACTCATCTCTGCGATACCTCTGAGTGTAATCCTGACCATAATGTTTGTGACGATTATCATCTCGATGAGACTGTTGCTCATAACTCTGTCCATACCCTGAATGTCCATTTCCTCTTTCCTGATTATACTGACCATAATCTTGACCATGCTGACCATAATCTTGACTATGCTGACCAAAATTTTGACCATGATGTCTATGGTCCTGATAAGAACGTTCCTGATTCTGATAATGATTATCTATTCCACTGTTTTGTTCAAAACCATCACCATGATGTCTATGACGATCGTTATCTTGATGAGGATGTCCTTCATGACTTCGTCCATACCCCGAATATGGATAGCCCCCAATATTTTCTCTCTGCTGTCCAAATTCAATGTCTCTCTTATGTCTCTTTGTGTACTGACCAAGCTGTCCACCAAGAGTATCACAATCAGCAGCTTGATGTCCCAGATCAATACCTCCAACTCGATAGCTTCCACTGCTTCCAAACTGCTCATGGTGTTGATACGAAGACGAAGATCCACCTGACACATGACGAGCCTGGTTTGAATAACCTAATCCTTGGCTTATTCTCTGATGAGTTAGGTCGCCTCCAATTGGGACAGTTTCAACGTGATGCGGGATAGTCGACTCGACTCTGTGTCTAGAATTAGACTCCCAGTGCTCTTCAACTCGTCTTCCTGAATGCGTTGGAATATCTTGAACAGCTGCATACTGAATATTGTCCCTTAGCTGGTTGCGCAGAGCTTGTTCTGCAGTTAATGTTTCTTGCCTTCTAGAATCTTCTATGTAAGTATTTACATTGCTGCCGTAATCATTGCGGTGCAGAGGAACTCGAACGATATCTCCTACTTGCTGATTATGATGCGTCTCATCAATCTCAGCTCGATGTGTCTGCTGTGTCTGGACTGCCTGCTGATTGGTATGTTGACTTGTCTGAACATTCTCAAGCTCAGTGTCTGGTATTACATAATTAAAGTGTGTTACAGGTTGTACGGGAATGTAGCCACTGCCTCCGGTTTTAACAGTCTGTTGTTGTTGAGAAGTATGCTGGTACCTCTGCTCTGTTGATAGTGGACGGTCGTAATGCTGGGGATAATTATTTTGAGTGTAAACTTGCCCGTATTCAGTCTGTCGGGCTGAATTATCACTGTGAATACTTTGAGAATGTTGAGAGTCTCTGCTGAGTTGATTCAACTGCGATTCAAGTCGTTGAGCTTGAGATTCAAGATTTGTTACGTCAGTAATTATTGGAACGACCAATGGTGTTCCACTGGAAGTGTAACTAGATGTGTAATTTTTCTTGTAATACCGGACTTTAGCAGGTCCTTGAGTGTACTGGCCCTCTTCTTCGGATACTTTACCACGACCGCCATCGACACCGTAGGTATTAAATCTGCTCCAGTTGTCATTACTTGCACCATTGACACGATCATTGTACAACTGGGTGTTGGTAGATTCTTGAAATCTTGAAGAGTCTAAACGACTTTGATCGTGTCCGTAATTATGAACAGACTGAAGTCCAAGATTACGAGAGTGTAACAGATCATCTTGCAGTAAACTCTCGCTGTTTAAATTGTGGCCGAGTCCTAAATTGTTGGACCCGGTGCCGTAAGTAGCAGCGTAGTTTTTTTTGTAGTAACGAACTTGAGCACCACCGTTTACCAGCTGGCCAGCTTCCTCGTGAACTTGTCCAGCTCCGTCGGGGGTTCGGTAATCTTTGTGATCAGTCCAGTTTCCAGGATGGTCGAAGTTGACGTTAAGTCGCGAAGACTGAAGCTGATCTGTTAATGATTGATGAAGCTCACGCAGAGTACTCTGCTGCTGGGCTAAAGAACTGTGAGTTCCGAATGCTGTCAGTGATTCTGATGTGTGGGCATTTAGCGATGGGGTGCACAAATCTATGCAGCGAGGTGCTGCTGATCCGTAAACGATTGCGCAGAAGATTATTAACAGTTTTTTTAACATTCTGGTCTGAAACAATTAATGATTTATAATTAGTTAAATTTAAAATATTTTTTTTTATTAGTCGCACAAGAAACTTCAATTTTTGCATTTCTCGCCATATTTTTACTATCACATTTTTCTTTAAAAAAAAAAAAAAAAAAAAAAAAAAAACAATAAGAAATATTCAATATTTTTTTAATTTTTAGCAAATTATGAGTTATTATAAATAACAGTCAAAATTTAAAATTAATTACAGTAGAACCTTGACAAAATAGAGTTCAAAGAAAGAATTAAAAAATTTGAGTTATCAAGTTTTTAATTACTAAAGGTTGAAGTTAGGGAGGTTTTAAAAGTTCAAATTTTAACTTAGAGTTTATTTACTAAACAATTATATTTATAAAAGAAAGATTTTCTTCAAACGTTGCTAATAAGAATTTTATAACTCAAAAACGAATCACTTCACACAGACGATCAAAGAATTTTTTTGAGAAATTAAACACTTTACCAAAAAAGTTTGAATAAAAATTTCCATTTGTCTAGAATCAAACAAAGAAATTCTTGAAATAAGAAATTTTTCTTGGTTTAAGTTAATATTATTTTTTTTCAGAAATTTTTTTGCTTCTTAAAGAAAGTTAATCTTCAAATTATTCGTTTAAATTATAGAGGTTTTAGGCTTAAAAAAATAAAATATAACAATTTATTCAGTTATTGAGGTCTTGCATAATTAAAATGTTAAAATTCATTAAAATTTGATAAATAAATTACCGAAAGAATATTAATTATAAATGTTTATCATAAAAGTATTAACATTTCATGCTATAACTAAAGACAGTAGACAGAAACTTTTTTACTTTCAAATTGAAAATATAAAAAAAAATTAAAAGCAAAAGTATTAAAAGTAATAAATTAAAATAGAATTTTATTAAATTTTTAACAAAAGTATATTCAGAGAAAATTTTGATTAACCAGGATATTTAGTAATTAGAATTACAATCATTATAAAAAATTTAAATTTACCTTAATTACAGATGACCAGTAAAGAAAACAATTATATTATTTAGCTGTTGACCGTTTAAATAATAACTAACGTATTAAATGTTTCGATGACTGGTGATTCAATTTATGTTTTCTGCCCCTCTACTTTATTTTTGTGATGACATCCAAGAGCATACTCGATCTTTTAAATACTCATCTCCACTCTGTTGTTTTATCACATCTCCGTGGCACGGGGTTTTATCAGCATTCTCAGTAATTAAATTTCTCAAGACAATTATTAATAAGAATACCCTGACATATCAGAACTAACTATTAATAAATTTTTATCTGAGCCATTTTTCGCTTTCGAATTATTGAGGTAATTAATAACTAACAACAACAATAAATTTATATGGTTACGATGTGTCACACATCGCAATAATCTTGTCTGAAGATTTAATGAACTGAGAGTATTTCCAGGTACTCAAGGATGTCGAGGTACTTATGTCAGTCAGATGTATTCATAATATTCCGTTTAATTTTTTTTATTATTTATTGTATTAACAAATATAAATGTGATACAGTTATCATTTTATTAGACCTTGAAATATATAAAAAAAATATTTTTTTTAAATAAATAGTTTACACATGGGGAATTGATACCCCAATTAAAATAAAATTGACCTTCCCTGTATGAACTCAGTTTATCAGATCAAGGGATTTTTTATAAATTTTATTAATAAATAGTAATCTACATTTCACAATCGATCCAACCGCATTGCATTACGTAATACTTATTTTATAATTAATAAATTATTCTAAAGTTATACTAATATATCATAATGAGTATAAATTATTATTATAATTGTAATTTAGTTGTCAGTAGAGTACTGTCAGGAATATTAAGAGACCTGGAGGCGCGGAAGTGATCTCATGGCTACATAATAATTATTAATAACTAAAAATAATAATACTTAATCATTGTTTTATTTTATAATCGATTTTCTGTGAATTCGTGTGCGTATGTAACCCCTGATCCGGAGACCTACTGATAGATAATGACCTTAAGACTTTGAGAAAATTCGTCGGAGATACAAATACAGCACTTTATTTATTCCTCATCTGAACTATCTTCAATAAAATTTATTAATGGAACGATGAATCATTATTTGGAGTTTCCTATAAATTAACCAAGATTACACTAATTGAAAATTCATTTATTAAAATTGATCGAATAAGTGGGTCAAGAATCCTTATATTTAAATGGGCATTGTTTGTCTGATGTATGAAGAGGTCAAGGCGTTTGATATTGTTTTGATTGTGTATTTTCGTCGGAGGAAAATGTTATTGGAAATACCCAACTGTCAAACTGAACTGACTGATTAAATTTATATTTTTTTATTTATGTTCATTTTATATTATTATTTATTTACTTTTAATCTCTTTGTTACAGAAATCCAGCAGCACGATACAATTTTTTAAAAGGAGTGATTATTACACGTGCCATGGCGAAGATGCGTTGTTTGTTTCTAATGAAGTTTTTAAAACAACATCTTCTTGCAAAATGATTGGAGCTGGTAAATTTATTTTTTTGATCAATAGCAAATCCATTATGATTTCTTAATTAAAAAATTTTTGATACTTAATGGGTGTATAAAGATTTTATATTCAACGATTGTATAAATTAATGTGCCTAATAATTAATTAATATAATTATGATCGAATTATATCAATAGTAATTAATGATAAATTATTCATTTTTCCAGAACCGAATAAGCTAGAAAGTGTACTCGTCAACAAAGCCAACTTTGAAAATCTAATAAAAGATTTATTATTAGTTAGAAGATACCGAGTTGAAGTATATGAAGATAAAGGTACAGGACGTAATCGTAACTGGGTTGTTGAATACAAAGGATCACCGGGAAATTTAAGTCAATTTGAAGAAATACTTTTTGATAGTGGAGACATTGAAGCTGATGTAATTGCAAGTGGAGCTATTATGGCGGTTATTATGGGAATGGAAGGAAAATCTAAAGTATAATATATATTATTTTTTTTTGGTAATTATTTACAAGTGGGGTCAATCCCATTTTGGGCTATAACGAGGTGAAAAATTAACATTTTCAAATTTTTTTTAATTCTGCTTGTTTTTACGGCGCATATATGATAAAAATGTGAAAGGAAAAAATAAAGATTTCGATAGCTTTTTTGCCTTTAAAAGTTGGAAAAAATTTTGGCTTTCATGTTATTGGATAAAATTTCTATTTTATTTTTTTTTATGTTTTTGATTTATTTTTTTTTTTTTTTGAAAATTACATAAAAAAAAACGAATGATTTGAAAAAAAATTGATCAATTTAATAAAAAAAAAAAAAAAAAAAAAAATTTAGCATGGGTTGACCTCACTTGTAAATATTACCATTTTTTTTATTGGATATCTGAATAAAAATGATAATTTAAATCATAAATTTTAGGTTGTGGGATTGAGTTGCATTGACACAATGTCATCAGTAATTCGCGTGGCGCAGTTTATGGACGATGAAGCATTCTCAAACTTAGAAGCTTTGACAGTGTCCAACTCGCCCAAAGAATGTCTATTGATCCAGAGCGAAAACAGCCAAGACTTTGAAACAATTAAAGGCATAATTGAGCGTAACAATGTCATGATTACTTTGAAGAAGAAAAAAGACTTTGACAAGGAGTCTTTGATACAGGATTTGGATAAACTTTTAAAGTTCAAAAAGGGTGAGATGGAAAGTGCCCACATTTATCCAGAAACTAATTTAGAACATGCAATGTCGGCAACCGCTGGCATTATCAAGTATCTGGATTTACTTTCGGACGAAGGAAACTTGGGTCAGTATAAAATCGAAGATCTCAAGCAATATCACTTCTTAAAACTTGATTCCGCGGCAATAAGAGCTCTGAACATCGATCCACCACCCGAGTACCGGCTGGGAGGCAACAGAGGTGCTGCTACCAGCATCCACGAGCTATTGGATAAATGTAAAACTCCCCAAGGTCATCGTCTTCTGAGTCTCTGGTTGAAACAGCCTTTACAAGATCTTGCACACATCAAAGAGCGTCATGATATCGTCGAATATTTTGTTAATAATTCTAGCGTTCGTTCCGAAGTTAGTAATGAGTACCTGAGACAAATTCCTGACTTAGAGCAGCTGGTTAAAAAATTACTGCGTAAAAAAGCGCGTCTACGTGATGTTTATAAGTAAGTTAATTCATTTTTTTGCTGTTCAAGTAATTTAGTTGTGAATTTTTATGAATGAATTTTTATTGCAGGATCTACGACTGTGTGAACCGCTTACCTCAGCTGGTCGAATCTTTGAGCGACGACAGTACTCCAGCAGCATTAAAATCAATGATATTAGAGCCACTGAAAGAAAATGTTGCTGACATGGAGAAATATCAGCAGATGGTCGAAGAGACTATCGACTTTGATGCTGTAGAAACTGGAGAGTATTTTATTAAACCGTCTTACAGCAGTGATTTAACCGGTAAATATTTTTAAAAACTTCTATAATTTGTACTGTTCAAATTATTAAAATGGGGCATGACAATTCTGTTAAACCGCTAGTCAAAATTCAAAACAAATTAATCAGTAAAATGAAAATAAGCAATGAATCGTTCATACGTTTAAAAATAAAATATACTTTTGTTGTTAATGCACTTTTATATTATTACAATCATTGTAAAATATTGTATTCTGAAAGGATAGTTAATACTCGTAATAGGCAGTCAATTTTACCTATAGTAAAGAATTTATTAACGCCAAAAATGCTTACTATGTTGCAATTAAATATTATAATAAACTACCGAATGAGTTGAAAACGCTGAATGTATCTAAAAAGGTTCTAAGAAAAATTTGTAAATTTATTAGAAATCTGAATTGTTAGAAACTTATGGTTTTATCTAGGCTTTAGAGATAACTGTATAGCAATTTATGTTATGACATTTGTAATTTTATGTGTTTCTTTTCCATTGAAATTTTCTTGATTTGAAAAAAGTATGCGTAATTTTCGTATTTTCTTTTTTTTTCTGATTTTTATGCACAAGTGTAATGCACCTCTATAGAATTTATACCCAGAAGTAAATTAAAATAAATAAATTAAAATTATTTTAATGATTAACTGAATAAAACTTTTGTTTGTAGAATTAAACGAGTCGATTGAAAAATTGAAGAAGAAAATGAAATCGCAATTGAGCAAAGCCGCTGAAGATCTAGGACTTGAAGCAGAAAAGTCAATAAAATTAGAATGTACGTCCCAGCAAGGCTACTTTTTCCGTGTTACAATGAAAGAAGAAAAAATAGTAAGTCGCAGTAAGAGTTACACAGTGTTTGATTCAATAAAAAGCGGAGTTAAATTCCGCAACGGTACATTGGAAGCCCTAAATCAAGAGTACTTGGAGGACAGAGAAAAGTACGAAGCTGAGCAAAAAATAATTGTAACAGAAGTAATAAACCTCGCGATTGGATATTGCTCGACGATTAAAAACATCGCTGCTGTTGCTGCTGTATTGGATGTACTCTGTGCCTTTGCGGTTGCCGCTACTAATACTCAGAAGACGTATGTACGTCCGAAAATGCTGCCTAGTGACGCTGGAGAGATGAAGTTCATTCAGGCGAGACACCCATGTGTCGAGGGACAAGAGGATGTTCATTATATCGCTAATGATATTGAATTCAAACGTGGAGAATCGGAGTTTCATATAATTACCGGTCCTAACATGGGTGGTAAAAGTACACATTTGAAAACAGCTGGTATAGTTGTTCTTCTTGCTCATATTGGAAGCTTTGTTCCTTGCGACGAAGCCTCTATGTCTATGGTTGACTGTATTTTTGCTCGAGTCGGTGCCGAAGATTCGCCTTTTAAAGGATTGTCCACTTTTATGGCTGAGATGATAGAAATGGCTTACATTATGAGGGTATTTTTTTTTTTCTTAAAATAATAATTAAATAATTAATGACAATGAAGTTAGCAGACGTCTAAAAATTTTTAATTTTTTTTTTTTAATTAAATTACAACTAAAAAAATATTTCTAAAAAATTGCACTTATAGTTTTTCAAGTTTTTTACATGTGAAAAATTTTTTTTTAATTGTTTAATTGAAATTTTTTCAATAAAAAATTTTGAAATGTCAGCTAACTTTATTTTCATAATAATTAAATAATTATAATAATAATAATAAAATTTTTTTTATAGACTGCAACATCAAATTCACTTATTTTAATCGATGAACTTGGTAGAGGAACGTCAACATACGACGGTCGAGGTCTAGCGTGGGCGATAGCTGAAGATTTGGCTAAAAATGTCCGAGCTTTTACATTTTTTGCGACTCACTTCCACGAGATAACGATCCTCGCTGAAAATATACCAACGGTAAAAAATTACCACGTAACAGCTCTAGTAAAAGGTGAAGACGTAGTTTTCTTGTACGCCGTCAAGGAAGGAGTCAGCGACCAAAGTTTTGGTATTAACGTTGCTCGTATGGTCAATCTACCCCCAGAAGTTATTGAATACGCGGAAAAGAAACTCACAGATCTCGAAGAAAACCAGCACATTTATGAAGGATACTTCGAGGGTCCTTACAGTGCCGCTGAGAAAAGGAAGTTTGTGGTTGAAGCTGACGCACTCATTGAAGAATTTACTGGCAAATGCAAGGCTCTGGATCCGTCTCTGCCAGAAGACGAACTGATGAAGAAAATTAACGAGTACAAAGAAGAAATAGTTGGTCAGAAAAATCCTTATATTGAGGCCTTATTGAAAAAATCTAAGCCATCTATTTCCTAAATGTTTTGATTTTTCAATTAAATTTTATTATAAGCGTACGCGATAGATGATAATAATTTTTTTATATGATTTTTATATTTGTCAATGTTTAATAAGGCTATTGAGTAGTACTCAATTACCATATTTTTTGCTCAAATTTATTTCATAACTTATTACCTGAACAATTATTGACGCGAAATAAAACTGCGCTGGATTAAAATCAATTATTTATAATTAAAGTATATTACTTCTAAAAATAAAACATGTACATCAGTTTTATATTTATAAATTCAAATAGCCATGTTATTTGCAGTATTAAAAAAACCAAGTGTTAAAATAAATAATTTCCGTTATAAATTAAAGATTTTTTTTTCATTATTCTTCCACTTAACCAAATAAATATTTATATTTTTTATTTACAATAAATTTAAGCCGTAAAATAATAAAAAAAAAAAACAATTCTAAAATAATTAATTAAAGAAAAAACGTAGCCTTGAACTTGACTAGCGTATTGGTTCTTCAGGGAGTGTCAATTTTCCGCTCATTCGCTAACGTCGTCGCAAATAGAACACTCAGAGCTGCGAACGTTCTCACGATTGTTACTACATACTGCTAATAAATTTATCAATTAACGAGTTTATTGTGTATTTATTTAACTAAAATGGATCCTGCAGTGTTTCCCGAGGAGATATGGATAAAAATATTGTTGTACTGTGATGTACCTGACATTATTGCATTCGGGAGTACCTGCAAATATTTAAGAAAAACATCTGACACCGACTATCTCTGGTAAGATAGGTTAACTTTTATTCTTTATCTCAATCTTTAACGACAATTACTAATAATTAACGTGCGGTAATTATTAATTCAGTAATAATTTATCTAAATGATAATTGTTGAATAAAGTTTTCATGTGTCAAAATATTATTTGACTTTTAATTTTCATTCTGCTGAAAATAAACGTCAGATAATTTTTATAAACTAATTAAATATTGAAATTTATTTTTAAAATATATAAAGAGTTTTTTAAATACTTTTTAAATAATTAAAATTTTTTTTACATTCACTTTCTTTTTTTACAAGTAAATACATTATCGGGTGTCGGCCACATAAAATTTAAAGCAAAAGACATTTTATAATTTTTGTATTTATAAAAAAATTAAAAAAAAAAGACATTTTTTTTAATTTTATTTTTAACTTATTTTTATAAATGTTTAATTTTTCATTATAAATTTAGATTTTTAAATAATAATTTTTTTTTTTTTCTAGGAAAATGAAATGGCTTCAATTATTAACAAAGGTACATTTTAAATTTCCTGATATAAAATGTCTCCAATTGCTCAGTGTAAGTTTTAAAGCAATGTGTTACCGCCTGCATATGGTGATAACTCTAAATGAGAACGTCAACGGAGGAACGTTTCCAAAATGCTACCACTGCAGCGGGTACACATGTCAGCGTAACTGCGTCGAGGGTTCGAGCGCAAAAGTTGTAATTGAGATTGGCAATAAATATACGTGGGTAATAACACCACATTCTGGACTACGCAGGCACTTTTCGCTATTCGGAATCCCCAAGTGCGACAGTAAAACTCACGTTCAAAATACGCATCCGCCACCGGCTGATAAATTGAATGCAGGAGGAGGTACAAGTACAAGTAGTCGCATAAAGTCTGATTATAAATCTATAGCCAAGAAACTTAAATCGTTGAAACTGTCAGAGCTGACGACGACGAAGATACCGCGTCCAAGCGGGCCTTTCTGCGTTTTCTGCAATTCTGTTAAACTTTATAGGGAAAAAAAGAGGTTGATAACACACCCGCTAGAAGCGATGTGTTACACCCGGGCTAATCCACTTTACCAGAAACTAGTAAACGGATATTGCACGGACACCATTGAGGTCCTTGGAATTCCCAATGTTGACGTGGTTAGTCCAGCAGAGGCATTACTCAGCGACGGGTCTTTTTCAGTTTTAAGGACATTTGTTGATCACTTGTTCCATCAAATGGAACTGACAGCTACGTTGCGGAAACCAAACGCTGTATTGATGTTTTGCGAACCGCTGGCAATGCAGCCAGTGCTGAGGAAACAGTTGCTGCACTATCTTTTCCAAGAAGTTAAAGTAGCGAGGTAATTTTTCAATTATAATTAAATATTTATGGGTAAGATGTAAGAGATATAGTTTGCCAGCTATTGATTGATTGCTCCGATTTTAATTACAGAGTATGCTTAGTTCCAAAGCCATTAGCGGCTTGTGCGATGCTAGACGTCGAGACGTGTGTGGTGGTTGACAGCGGAGCACTCAGCACGACTGTCGCGGTGGTTATTGGAGGACGAGTGATTCCGCATCGCTGGCGATTGCTTCCAGTTGGCGGATGGCACGTTGCTTATCATCTCAAACAGGCGATGCACTGGCAGCCTAAAGAGTATCACCAGATACCTATCTCTCATCTTGACACCATGGCGGTCAAGGAGAGGTGTAGGTTGAGTTATAATATTGAGAGCGAAGAACTCAGGAAGGGACCTACCAAAAGGGAACATATTAATTTGAGAGTTGATAGTTATGCTGAGTATAAACAGTTTTGGGTAAATATTTTAATCTTATTTTTTTTTTCAGACAGTGTTTTGTTGAATTTTTAGAGTAAATTTTATGATAGTGTACAAGATTAAAGTATAATAATGTAATTCAAAAGTTATATTTCGTGCAGTAATTGAAAGTTTCGGTGTAGAATATTCAATTGCCAAATAACAGATAACTAATTCGGTAACGGTAGAAAATATTTAAGCTTAAAACAATCAATCAATAATGATTTTTGATTTAAGACAGCTCTGTATAATTTTTTATGCATAGAGTTGAATAATTTTTTTTAACTTCTCGCTAAGAAAATTGAAAATTTTCGCCAAATGGGAAGTTATTGATTTCGGTCCAATTTTCGAATTTAAAAAAAAAAACCCAAAAAAAAAATTTGAATTCATATATTTATTAAAAATAACTTTAAAGCGTGCAAAAAAATCATAATGAAACTATGTATACATTTTTTATACTTAAAATACTGCGTCGAATGCTTCTTTGAAAGTGAAAATCGAACGACGCGTTCAAAAGTTAGGTGTTTAAAAATTAACAAAATTTTTTTTTCTGTTACAATTTCTCACCAATCAACTAAATTAAAGAAATTTTAATTTTAAAATAATAATTTATAAATCGAAGATTGAAAATATAGATGAATACATTTTGAACTTGAAGAGCTTGAAATCTTAAAATGTAAATGAAATTTTAAAGAATGTAAAAAATTATACTTTGAACTAGAAGAATTTAAAAATTTACAAACGATCAAGTTTTTCATATTAAAAATCTTTCAAAATTGCCAAATATAATAGTTTGCCAAATTCAAAATTTAAAGAATGAATGAATACATTTTGATCTCTTCGAGCTTAGCGGGAAGTTCTAGGGTTGGCCTGCGTGGTCAACCGATTTCCAGATTTTTTTTATTTAAATATTGACTTAATAGTAATAACTATACTTAAACTAATTTTTTTTTTGATTCGTGGTAAGGTAAAAGCCCCAATATATGATCATGTACCAGTATATGATCATATATTGGGGCTTTTACCTTACTGTCAATTAAAAAACATTGTCTGAAATTATTAAAAAAGAAAAAAATTTAATAACTAATAGAATAAAAATTTTTAGAAAGTGTCATTAGGTCCAGAGTTATATGTAGCGCCAGAGATGATGTACATCAGTCTAGGCCTCCCACAAATAATAAAAGATGTAACAGCCGGCTTATCAGAAAATACGATGCAAGATTGTTTATCGCACATCCTTCTCACAGGTGGTAATACTGATCTAGCAGGCTTTGCATTGAGATTAAAAAAAGATTTACGCGAGACATTGCCCGAGTACGAGTCTGTTCTCGAAGTAAGAAGCTGTCCCGGTACACACAGTTGGAATGTCGCTATGGGCTCCACATATGTTCCGTTAGCAGTACATCCCGGTAAATATTTTTTGTCGCCACCACTTGCATTTAACATAATTACTTTGTTGTTTATTATTATGTACATATTTATTTCCAGATAAAACACCACCTGAGTATGTTGAAGGTAATCCATTTTGGTTATCCCGCGAAGAATATGTTCTCTTTGGTTGTCAATCATTGGAATAAGTAATTACTCAATTAAAAGCAATTTATTATTAAGAATTAAATAATTCACGAATCATCTCATTGAAAATGAATCGGTAAAAACGGTTAATAAAGTAGTCGTGTAATTGAAACAAATTCGTCCTAAAGGAATACGATTTTTCTATTTAAAAATTTAAAAAATCGTATAATGTTGAACCGACTAAATATAGTTTATCTCACGTTACATATTAACTAAAATAAACTATGTTTATTAAACGATTTAATGAATTAATCATAAATTGAAAATGAAATTTAGTCATTGATACATAATGACAGTAATATATTTAGCACTTGAAACTGATTTAAATAATTTATAAACGCAAAACGCGAATTGATAATTGATAATTGAAGTAATATATATATATGATGATCGTTAAACTATAAGTAAAAGTAATTAATAGATTTTGTTATTTTATTTTTGAATTTTGTTGAATATTTAGGGTATACTATTAGAAATTAATATATTGAAGAACCAAATGACTTATATAATAATAAATTGTTTTTTTGTTTACTGCTGATACGTTCGATCTGTACATAAATAATTTATTGTATATGATCTACAAAACTTACCCAGTGGCAAAGCGAACAAATTTAGACTTTTATTTTTGCTTTTCAAATTAAGTTGACATAATTATTAGTGTAAATTACTTTAAAAAGCATTTCTTTGTTGTTATAGAGGGTTAACATAAATTTGAAATTACTAGATAGGTAAATAAATTTTTATAAAAATTATAGCCTATTGTATTGTTCAATGATTTTTTGGTTTAATATGAACTGTAAACTGGCGAGTTTTGTAAATCTAATACGGTAGTTCTTAATCGACATGTAAATAAATAAGATATGTATGCTTACCGCGAGAAATAATAAAAAAAAGAAGTAATAAAAAATAGAGAATCCAATAATGTAGGTTGAAAGCTTAATCAAAACGAGTATTAGTGTCGACTTTTCGTCTACTTTGTAAATTTATATGAGAAACTTCTTGCCAAACAATAAAGACAATTATATATTAGGGTCTCAATTATAAGTAATAAAAATATATAATATATAAACAAATGAATAATAGGGGTCCTTCTAGTCAAACGCGCTTGACGTTGTTTATTAATTGATAATTACTATTATTGAATATTAATAATTTAAATTAAATTGTTTTCTCGATGTGTAAAAAATTAAAATAGTTTTATTGTGATTTTACATACATATTCACCAAGTTAAATATGTTATCGATATATATATTCTATGAAAAAAAAAAAATATTTTAATATTATTGTTTATTATATTTATAATTGCGTTGAATCTCATCGACATTCTAATATTCCATCCACATTCCATTAAAATCATTTTATTTTTTTATTTTTATTTAAATATCTATTTTATTTTTAAAGATTATTAATATTTTTGTTTTATTTTATTTTACTGTAAATAAATAATATATTACATTGATTGATTTTATTTTTACAATATTTATTTAATAGAAACATCAAAGTACATATTATATATATAATAGGAAACTACATGAGGTATATACACACATACATGCACGCATGTATTTTTATTACAACTTAAATTTGCTTTATATGTTAATTAATTAATTAATTAATGATAATTAATTATTTATTACAAGATTGAATGCTTTGTGAATAAAAATTTTTTTCATTTATATCTTTAATTATAACATTTGTAACAGATGTACGTAATAAAGTAATAAATCATTGGTTTTTAAAACTTGGTAATTTTTCGTCTTTTTTTTTTTTCTAATTAAACTAAAAACAATTTCAACGGAGTTTATTTATTTTTTCTGTACATTAACTACGATAGTAAGAAAAGATGATTATAAATTCGTTTCTATGGTGTACATTGTATTTACAATTTTTTATGGTATTTTCTTAATTACTAAAATTCCACATGGAAATTTATAAAATTGGTGTGTTGGTTATTAAATTTTTAATTCATAGATCGAAGCGTGAATTTAATAACGCTTAAATAATGTCTAATCATGGACTGCGTCAGAAAAAAATAATTTTTTTATTCATACTAAATATACATTTCAGTTTTCATCATAAAAAATAAAAATAAATTGGAAATTTTAAATTGATGTAACAGTACCCTATATTTTCTTAATTTAAAACCATATTAAAAAAATAGTTAAA
>NW_025401588.1:0-3392 GCF_020080835.1 Cotesia glomerata
CAAGTCTCTAGGTCTTATAGTTCCAGAGATATCGTGATGAGTGACTATCTATCTATAGAAAGTCTCCTATATATATATAGATAGATAGTATCGGTAAGAAAAATAAGAATCTTTTAAAAAATTATAAACCTTTCTATTTTAAATTTATTGTTAACTATGGGAAATTTTCTATCATAAATTTTAGGGTATAGACGAATTTATAATTACCGGAAATTCTCAAGGAAAAACTTATAAAAACTTTTAGTACTGTCCAGTTAGTTTAGACATGCTAAGAAAAAATTTCTTTGTTAAAATAAACCTACGTTAATTGTAATGGTCACTTAGGATAAGATGCCGAACGTTTTGGAAATACTCTTACAATGCTGGGAAAACCCGGAGATCTTTATTTATTACTCTTTTTTTTATCATTATCTCCTAAGCAACTTATTTTCCAAAACGTTCGCTTAAAAAAGGGATTGCTCGAGTACTCAAGACTAGGTCATAAAAACCAAGCATCCATGCGGGTTGCATATAGTCTGAGAATGTCGAGTCGCCGTGACGTCATCGCAGCATAGTCCCATTTTTGCCAACTCGAGAAGGGATGCTTGCCGAAGACAGGAGTCGCAGAGACGCACGCAACTACCCTCACTACCCTCTGGGACTCTCCCACTCCAAAGGTACGAACATCTCAAGCAGAGGAGTCGAAAACCAAGGAACAAGAAGAGACTTATCAAAAGCAAGACTGTAGTACACTACGCAAATTTTTCCTTTTTCGAAATTATTGTCGGTACTTTTTATTTTGTAACCTATCGAATATCAATAATAGATTTGCGCGCAAGGCAAATCTAAATTAAACTAAAATAATCTGAGCGTTTTAAATTCATTAAATATTTATATAATTTATTTTAAATTATTCAAATTTAAATCTATTCTCCCGCCTTAATCTATTTACTGCGAGTTGAACGCCCTACCGCGTTCCAACGGGCGAATTAAAAGAACTCAATAAATTTACTATAGCCAATTTGGGGCTATACAACAGTAGATAGATATATGTATAGCAAGTAATGCTTTGACTATACTTAGGCTAACTAAGTTTACTCAGGACTTAGTTCGGCTGAACACGCTCACTAATAGTTTGCTTGTAACTTTAAAACGATATGAGAAGAAACATTGAAATTATTTGAAAAAACATTTTTTCCAAATTTTTGATAACGATATTTACTAAACCAATCGACCGATTTTGATGAGGTTCGCGGCAGTTGACGCAGTTATTTAAGTACAAAAAAGATTATTCCTTATTTGCTGAACGATCCAAGCAGAAATTTTGAACTAGTGTAATAAATTCACTTTTGCACGCCTTATAAGCGGAGCGTTGAGGTGATGCTCTACTCTCAACATTTCAAAAACGCGGTCTTCCGAAAATTTAAAATGACTTTTTGAAATTTTTCGACAGGAGATTTTCTCTTGAATAATTGAACCGACTTAGACGCGATTTGTCGAAATCATTGTTGTTTTTTGTGATTGAGAGCTAATTAGATTTTGGAATCAACCGATACATTAGTTTAAAAGTTATTCCAAAAAATCATTTTTTGGTTTTATTTTTGATATTTCTCAAAATCTACTGAGCCGAAGTGATTTAAATTTACACGAGATTTAATGGCAAAAACTCTTTTGAATGTAAGTAAACCGCATTTCAATCGATCAAGCCGCTCAAAAGTTATAAGGAGAGTTTACACACACACCCACACATACGAAGGGACATTCCCGTAGGGAATGGTGGGAAATAGCTTTCTAGGACCCCAAAACGTCGAGGATCTGACAGCGAAACTTCGATTTTTGAAAACCGAGGTGAAACCAATAACTTCCTGATTTTTTGGAAATCATTAATTTTCATAGTGGGAAGTTAAAATAGTATATTACACACCTAGGGAAGTAAAGTAAGAAATGTCTCAGATCACGTGATGTAATTGTCGGCCGAGGTGAAATCGAGGGTTGACAAACGTAATGATCTGAGGCTTTTTTCTTATTTGCTTCCCATGGAGTGTATACTACTCTTTTGCTCGACGAACGCAGGAAGCGACACTTTGCCGTTTAGCGCAGCGGGCCGAAAGTTGACGACTTTCTGCCCGTCCAACTTTAAAAACCATCTACTGTTCACTATAAGAATCATGGAAAAGATAATCCAGAACAAAAACAGTTTTACTGTAAAAAATCACGCCAAGTCCACGTTCATAAGACTATTAAGAAAAAAAAGTACATTTCTTTACAAAAGATATAAAATAAAAAATTAAAAATCTAAGTAACCGACCAGCAGAACATATATGATTTTCGGAAATTAAAAAAATTTTTGTTGTAAATTTAAAAATTAAAAAGAAACAATTTTGGAACGTATTTGTTGGTGTGCGTGGATTTGAAAAATTTCACTTTTTGAAAATTCCTAAAATCTATCTACTAGGACTTTTAAAAAAAAAAATTGAAGTACACAATGACGCACACCAAGTACGTTCTAAAAATTTTTTCTTTAATTTTTAAGAGGTACAACAAAATTTTTAATTTCCGAAAATCATATACAACCATATCGGTTACTTGGATTTTTTAATTTTTTATTTTATATCTTTTTTCATATAACCTGCATTGAAAATGTAAGTTTCAATGCCTGATGAACAACCGAAATTAGACAATTTCAGACCAATGCGACTGTGCCGGGCAGGTATCAATTATTTCTTCCCAGCTTTATTTTCAATCCTATCAATTGTTTGTTTATTTTATACCTTTATAATTGTCATTCTAACCGTTAACTGTATTGACATCTCATAATTCTGTTATTAAGCATAAATAAGAATGATAAAAGAAAACTTGTCAATTTACGAATAATGTTTGGTAAAAAATAAACTATTACTTTCTATTTTATTATGTTTCATAATAAAATGGTATTTTCGCTGTTCGTCTGAAACTATCTAGTTCTGGTTGGCTCCAGACATTAAAACTAGCATTTTTAATGCAATTTATATGAAAAATATAATGTGTGACGCGGGGTGAAACACGATTTCAGACCGAGTGATGCCAGCCCTCGCTTCGCTCGGGCAGGCAACTTCACTCTGGTCTGAAATCGTTTTGTTTCATCCCTAGTCACACAATATACTATTGTAAAGAAATAAATTTTTTTTTTCTTAATAGTCTTATGAACGTGGACTTGGCGTGATTTTTTTACAGTGAAACTGTTTTTGTTCGGATTTCAGTATTTTTTGTAATTATAATAAAAATTGACAATTTTAATTTAATACATTTCCGGTGGCAAACTATCCCCTTTAAGCTATAGTTCATGTAAAAGTTATTCTTGCGCTGCCTGGCGTGTGTAATTGCAAGCTGTCAAATATCTTTGTTTCACTGTAGTTTCCCATCAGGGAAGGGCC
>NW_025401589.1:0-3391 GCF_020080835.1 Cotesia glomerata
AATTTACTAAATTGTTCATATTTCAAGAAAAATAAAGTTTTTAGTGCTAAAATAAATGATTTAATAAAGTTAATAAGTTTACCAATGAGATTATCTCAATGGATATGAACTTCATCTAAAAACAAAAGAAACCCTTTTGTATAGAATTTGATTTCCTACAAGCATATTTTCATGATTTTTGATCAAAATTTAAATAATGTAACAAACATTCCGAAAAACTATAATTTTATCGAAAAATGAACTTAAATTGGCCGCCGGCACGTGTTATTTTTGTTAAAAATCAAAAAGCAAAATTTTTCCCGTAGTTTTTCGTCAAAAGGAAGGATTTTTTTGGGCATCTGAAAGAATTTAATTTTTAACGACCACCCTAAACTACATGAATAAAATCTATTTTTAATTTCGCTTTTAACTATCTTACAAAAAATTTAATTCACTACAAAATTGTAAATGTCTATTTTTTTTTTAAACTCAACAGAAATGAAGTTACAGAGAGCCGAATAGGAGGAAAAAAATTATTAATTAATTAATAATAGAACAAAATTTATTATTTTAACTTATCAATGATTTAACTCAATATACTTCATTATTCATCAAAAGTTTTTGAGTAACATTATTTCAAACAATAAAAAAACAAAGTTTACAATAAACAGAAATAAATTACAATTATTATATTTATAAATTTTTTTGGTTTAATGAATTTAATGAAACAAATGCATTTCCGTTACTTTTTATTGAAGAAAATTGTTAGTTAACTAATTAAGTTTATAAACATTATAGACAAAATTATATATTATAGACGAATAACTTGAAATTTAATATCAAAGCTTCAATTTTGGGAAAAAGACAGCCCAGAGAACTGTTGCACAGAAAAAAAGGTTCCTAATTATTTTCTTGAGCGAAAAAAAATTTTTTTTCGACACAAGAAATTTCACTTATAGCAACAAAATTAATTTTTTTGCTTTAAGAAACACGCATCTTGATCCAAGAAAATTTATTTAAGTCAAAAAAATGTTTTTGTTTTGAGAAAATTCAGCCTCTTTCTCCAAAAAATTTAGTTCCTGATAGAAGTAAATTTTCTTGTCTTGAGGAAATTTCTCTCTTGCTCCAAAAAATTAAATATCTCGATAAAAGTAAATTTTCATTAATATTTTTATTGACTAATATGTCAAATGGAAAGATCAAATAACATTGAATTATTTTTTTATATTCAATATGTATAATTGCACGATAAAATAATATAAAATGGGTATCAAATATTAAAAAAAAAAATTTTCTGAAGGTGACAAAATTTTTTTCTCAGCTCAAGTAGGTGGCGATGCTTCCCTAAAATATCTTAAAATCTTGATCTAATATAAAAATTTATTGTATCAAGTATTTATGATAATTAGAATTAAGGAAAAATAACTTTCGCCAAAAATAGAATTTCAAGAAAGAATTTTTACTTTGAAAAAATTTTCTTGAGCCAAGAATTTTGTTCTCCAGTCAAGAAATTTTTCTTTCAGTGTATTTCGGTGGTTTACGAATTTGCGCTAAAAAATCAAAATTCATTTCATTTTAGTTTTCAATGCTCCAGATAGAAATATTTTTTTACTTTCGTAATAAATTTTTTTTAGTAACAAAGTACCAATTTTTCTAACAAAAAAATACTCGGGGCAGCAAAAAACATCCTTACAGAGAGAATCAACCTTATAAGACTTCTTGAGACATGAAATTTAGGACATGTCTATCAAGCTTCAATAACATTTACTAAAAATTTCCTTATAACAATCGTCTCTTTGACAGCGGGTAAAAATCATTGTAAGGTTTACAAAACTTAACATTTGGTTATGTAGTAAATTATGTGGAATGTGCAGAAATAACATGTGGTTATTCAGACATCGAACTAAGAATTTTAAATACATGTTATTTTTACTAATTACACAACCGATGAATTGTTCTCATACGAGATCCCGGGAATGTAACAGATTAAAATGCATTGTCTAAACACTTGATACGTGGAAAAAAAATTTGGCTACTTATTTTAACAGAATTCGTAAAAAACATGTACAATTGTAATTCTATAAAAAATTTATGTTACTGAGACAATTTAATTAACAGAAAAATTCGACGCACTTAAAGCTAGGTAGATTTCAACTTCACTAATGACACCTGAAATTACTTCAACTGAAACGTTAAATGCTCATTTCAAAATTTTTTCGTTGTGTCAATTATTATTTACTTTTGTAAGAAACAGTCTAGTCAACAAGTGCCTTTTTGGTCATCTTTTTTTGAGCAGTCTCCGAAAATTATGATTGAGGTGTCATTCGATTCGAAATGGCATCTGGATGATTTTTGAAAAAAATGAAGTTCCGCTTGCAAAAATTGCAAAAGTTATTAACAATTAACTAAAAAAAAGGGGGGTTTAGTTTATTGCAAATATTTCAAAAACTAATGAAGATTTTTTAAATTTGAAATAAGATTCAAAAAGAAGAGGAAATTTGCTAAAAAAAGTCTTGACTCCCGGAATTGTCGAACCAATACTTATAATTTTCCCAGAGGGTTGAAAATACGCCCGAAAACAGGTACTCCGGACTACAAGGGATCAGATCTGGAGAGACGTCTGGCCCCCACTCCTCGACCCTGGCGCCGGTGTTTTCCCTTCCCCCTCCATAGGGGCCAGGGGTTTTCCTATCCCCTCCAGTGGTTCAAGGAAATTCCCTGGGCCTAATAGAGGGGGGAAGGGAATTCCCTGGTGTATTGAGATGGGTCCTCGGAGGTCTTTTCTACGCCTAGGGTGGTTGTTTGTTTAGCGGCGTCTTCAGATGTATGCAGGTGTACCTTGGGGGATAATAAACATTTTTGTAGGTCATAAAATGATATGAAAATTTTTGTGGGTAGGTACGGGGGATCTAGGGTGGTTAAACAAGAATGAAAAGATTGACATTTCGTTTTTTTTTTCTTTTATTTATCAATTTTCTTCACGCACATATTTATACTTATAAAAACAGATATTATTTTTTTTATTTAGATTTTTTTTAAAACTACAATTATAAAATAATAAATTACATATTATAAAAAAAAAAGTTATTTGGTTATTTATTTATTATAATTAATAGGTTACATCATGGTCATCATTGTTTACGCAGTAGGTGTCTTAGTAGTAATTCATGGAGGTGAAAGGAGTAAAAATACTTTTTCAATTACCCTCACTTTGAGTATAGTCTTTGAATTAGCCCATCATGGGAAATATAATAGTCTCCTAAAACATTGAATATCCTTGATCTGGCCATATGGGATCCTATGGTTGAAGAGCTTCTTTTCACAGGGATTTGAAAGATATCTTTCAATTTCATGTCACTCGGACACATTTTTACCAGTGTATCGATCTGTTTTGTTGTAAACTTTCCAAGAA
>NW_025401590.1:0-3391 GCF_020080835.1 Cotesia glomerata
ATATGTGATCTATAAGTTGGTGACCAGACTACTGATGAGTATTCAAGTTTGGGTCGCACTAGTGCAACGTAGTGTTTTAATTACATTAAGGTTCTTTAAACTTTCTAGTTAATCTTATTATAAATCCGAGGGTTTTAGCTGCTGATATTATTATATGTTTATAGTGCTCTGAGAAAGTAAGCTGTTGATCAAAAATAACTCCTAAATCCTTACAATTATTTACTCGTGTGATTGGAGTACCTTCAATGGTATAATCGTAGACAATTTGAGATTTATTTCTAACAAAGGATATTATTCTACATTTAGTCTTATTAAGTAACATTTTATTGTCTCTGCACCAAAGTGAGAAGACATCAATGTTCGTTTGTAAGTAAAGACAATCTTGTATAGATTTAATAACGTCATAAAACAGCGTCATCAGTGAATATATTAATATGTATAGGTAATTATTATGTGCGTCATTCCTATAATATTACAGGAATGACGCACATAATAATAGAAAAATGTTAATGTTCATAATAATGAAGCAATCACTTCAAAAATATGAAGTAATTATTATATATTTTTTTTGCTAATAATTTTTTTTTTTGTAAATAAAAATTGATCTTTCACTAGAGTGAAAAAATTTATTTTTTATTACTCATGCGGGATAAGTAGTATCTTAGCGCTCGCTGTTGTGGTTGAAAAAGAGCTGTTTGCCCATTTTAAAATTATGCGTGAGTTTTTTCGCAAATTAAACTGTTATTTGAGTGCGAAAAGTTTACTTGTCGCACGCAAATTAAACTTGGCACACGCAAACTATCCTTGTCGTACGCAAACTGACTGCTAAATCTGCTAAAATTAAAATAAACAACAAAAAGAAAAAAAACAATCTAACTGTCAATATTAAAGAAGTGAGGTTGATATCGAAAGTTTATATTCTTATAACGATATTAAAATAAAAAATTAAAATTAAAAAAAAGGTTGAAAATGGACAATAATCCCGACTTTATTCCAGAAACCCCTGAAAGTGCCGATGAGGAATTTATACCACCTGAAATTTGTGAAAAAGCTAATGAGGTTATTAATAATTTAACTCCTGCAAAATCAAGATCGAAGTATGAAGCAGCATACAAAAAATTCATGCAGTGGCGAATGTCAAAAAATTAAAATTCTGTCGGAAACAGATTTTTGAGTTATTTTGGTGAACTCACAACATTAATATTTACAATTATTCAAGATTGATTGCTTTTTAAAAGCAAAAAACAAAAGGTTTTAAAAGCCCAAAAGCTTTAACATTGAGTGCAGAGCAAATCAATCAATTCTTGCGTGAAGCTCCGGACAATCAGTACTTGCCTATAAAGGTTATTAGAATCCGAACAAAAACAGTTTCACTGTAAAAAGTCGCGCCAAGTCCACGTTCATAAGACTATTAGGAAAAAAAATTTTTTTTCTTTACAAAAAGATACAAAATAAAAAAATTTAAAAAATCCAAGTTACCGATATGATTGTTTATGATTTTCGGAAATTAAAAAAAATTTTATTGTAAATTTGAAAATAAAAAAAAAAAATTTTAGAACGTATTTAGTGTGCGTGGTTGCAAAATTCTGGGGATTCCGGGCTAAAACCGACGCCTAAACTTAACCTAGGTAGCCAGCAAAGCACCTCGTACAGAGGCTATCGTATACGAGGGCGATGTGTAAATTCCTTATAACTAACAAAAATTCTTAATCCTACAGTACCCTCATATGGAGCGCTCCGTTTCATATATATAATATTACCAAATTGCTTACACTGAGAGAAAAATATGAACTCACCATATCCTTTCGAGAGAATAATATAAGTTACATTTGGTAGCTATTTTTTCATTGATCGACAAATTTTGGGAGATGGGAGAAGAAACGATAAAGGAAAAGTGGGCGCCCCTCAGTGGGAATTTTTCGGCAACCGAAAAACACCTGGACAGCCTGGACCTGGGAATCGAACCCGGATCTTTTGTTGGCGTGCCAAGAGCTCTTCCAGTTAAGCTTATCCAAGACGATTATCCGTTACTACCTTTCAGTCACCTAATAATTTTTTTATATTAATACGATAATACCCGAGAAAAAATAAAAGCTTATTATAATTATATATAATGCATACATGACTATATACATTATAGGAAGCTCAAATATATATACGAGGGTAAAATTATATATGTAATCATAGCATAATTATATATAATCATAGGCCATGACATATGGAATTGTATATAAGGTTATATATAACTGGCGTGTATAATTATATGCCAGCCATACATGATTATATATATGAAATTAGTGGTTGCTATGAGGTCATATATAATTCCGTATATATAATTATATACGACCAGCTGTTGGTTACAAGGTATTTTTCAACATACAAAGTCAAGCAAGATTATATATATATAGTTCCATATATATATAATTATATATAGTTTATATATAATCATCCATGATTATATATGGAATTGTATATGAAGTCATATATAATCATAATATAATTATATGACTATATATGGAGCAATATGGCTAAAGCCATCCAAAGATTAATATATAGTCTCATATATAATTATATATAAGTATATATGATTATATATGCTTATATATAATTAACATATATAAAAATTTTTTCTTTGAAAAAAATTTTTTTTTTGGTAATTACAAAAAGTGTAAAATGATGTTTATAATTACGTTTAAATAATTCTGAAATACAAAATTTGTTATTACATTTCCTATGAGATGTTTTGGTCTGATCTGGGTTACTACCTAATAGTAAAATCACTATTTATTTTATTATTTAAATAAGTGTTATATTATAATGAGATTCGGTAAAATAAATAAATTATGAATTATGACTACATATATAACCACGAGTATATAATTATATATAAATATTTTTTCTCGGGTACTTCAACTTATGGCATAGTTTTATCATCAATTTAACCGTAAATATAAAAGAAAATTTTTTAATATTTAGGGAAGAATATGGTTCTCTGAACTAAGAAAAATTCTAGTTAGATAGAATCATCTGAATTTAATCGAAGTTCTTATACTCTAAAATTATACATTATATTGTACCGTGATAATATAGTTACTTAAAACTATTTTTAGTTGAAGCAAAAGCGTGATAGCTATCTTTGATTAACTTTAACAGTATGTCTAGCTTCTACATTTTAAGTTACTGTAACTCAATTATGCTTCGAGAGTGAATGATATATCATTTGTAGCTAATTTGTCATTGAACGACAAATTTTGGGAGAGGGGAAAAAGAAAAGATAAAGGGGAAGGGGGGACCACTTAGTGAGAATTTTCGGCAACCGAAATAGCATATTACACCAAGGCCAGAAAGTTAGATTTCCTGGCGTAGGGATATGATGGCCGAGGCGTAGCCT
>NW_025401591.1:0-3386 GCF_020080835.1 Cotesia glomerata
ATATATATATAATTGGTAGAGATAAGCTTTATCGTATCTTCAGTAGGACGGGCTACGCTTATAAAAAGTACTCTCATGTCAGACGTTTAGTTAAGCAGCGTATTACTTATAGAAAATTCCTACCAAATTTGGAGTCTATTGGAGCTCTAGTTTGAAAACAGGAATTTTACATTGTTAACGCCCCCGTAATCCTCTGTAGGGTAGGATATCGTAAAATTCGTTCATAAATTATTTTTACATGAAGAAATTTTCTACAAATTTTGGAATCTGAAGGAGCTATCGCTTGGAAATTAAAAATTTTCATTGTTAATACCCACCCCCGCGACCTCCTGTGGGGTATGATACCATAAAATTCGTTCATAAATTATTATTCCATTACTTATAGAAAATCTATACCAAATTTGGAGCCTGTAGGAGCTATAGCTTGAAAATTAAAAATTTTTATTGTTAATACCCATCTCCGCAACTCTTTTTGGGGTGAAATATCGTAAAGTTCGTTCATAGATTACTTCTACATATCTCACAAAAGATTCCTACCAAATTTGAAGTCAGTAGGAGTTATAGTTTAAAAACGGGAATTTTTCATTTTTAACGCCTTGTTTTTAGCTGACCTCTAGTAGATGAACAGGGGGACTTTACCCCCTCGGCAAAACAGATTACGGATTAGGATCTGAACTATGTACCGACGGATGATAAGTGACGTATGTGATATTTCGTCAGGTATCTGTTTTACCAACATATGGTTATTTAGTACCGGTCGATAATGTATTACCGACCTTTTTTGTCAGCTGTCGGTGTTGGGGTAGGGAGCAGCCATTTCTGGCCGACGTAAGTCTGCCATTTCTGTTCGACTCGGCCTCAGCCCTTTATTACTATTTTGTAATCCTAATTTTGCCTCAATGTTTGGGGAAATGGATGGGATTTCCCCATTTTCTGGCTAACTTCAGTACAACTATTTAATTTACAAATCTTCTTTTTGTTAGTGTATTGTGAAAGCTTTAAGTACAACTTTGAAACAATCATGATAGATAATTTGTGTGAACAAAAAATTACATTTTTACGGAATAATTATCCTTTCTGTGAAGATTTTGATGATCTGATAGGAAGATTTTTTGGTGATGTTCCTCCTGAAGATATCGGTAAATTTGTAAACTGGATAACTACATTGGAGAAAAATTCTAAAATTTTCGACAGTCTTTTTGCAGATACATCATACATACATTGGGCTGATAAGCAGAATTTGGCAAAAAAACTCTTGGAAATGAATGAAAATGCTGAAAATCTTGAAAAGTTTTGTGAAGATTTTAATGATTTAATTGAAAGTGTTTTTTACAACGAATCTTCTAAATATATTAAAAAATTTATAAATGATGTCCTTGTATTAGAAAAAAACTTTGAAGTTATTAATAGTGTACGCATGGGAATGTTGTGTTCAAATTATGCTGAACAAAATTTAATAAAAAAACTATCAGAAATAACTGAAAAGTTTCAAAAACTCGAAGAGCGGATGAAATCAACATCTGAAAAATCATGAAATCATTAATTGAAATTCTGAATCATACAAAAAATCTCCAAGTTATTTATTTAAACAATTTCCTTCATAACACTTTGCAGAAGAATAGAATAATATAAAAGACTGGTTTTTAAAAACAATATTCAGTATTGTTTCTGTGACTGACTAAAATTCATCTATCTTTTGCGATAAGTGGCTGGAGAAATTATTGTCGATGTTCAAGGCTTCAAAATGCCTAACAATTGTTTTGTGGTGAAAGAGCTTGCAGCAGATTAATTTAAATAAAACATTAACGGATCATTCAAATGTACTGTCTGTTAAAATTTTCAAGCCACCTTGTAATTGGAGCGGGCTACCTAATAACTATAAACATATGAACTTATAGCTGATACGTAAGCATCATGGTATACCATGGGATAAAGAAGTTATACCTTATGATTGTCTCGAAGAAGTTCTCAATTTCATTGTGAGAGATTACAAATACATTTACGTCAAAGGCCACGAAAAACAAAAATGGATTCAGAGTATTTGTAGTTAGACTAAACAAGTCATTAATCTTGAATCATTAGGATGTCCATTATTCAGAAGCTTACCAAAAATTACTCATTTTATCCAACCTCCAGAAGTTAAACATAGTGATATCATATCCGATGATTATCACTGTGCATTGAAAAATGTTTAAAAGTTTGGTTTATGGAAAATTATTTGTATTTCATTTAACTTTGGCACAACAATTCATTAACATTTTTAAATAAGTTGATGTATTATGAATAAAAAAAATTCGGAATCGTTTTTTTTTTTTTATACAGTTTCTAGAGAATAGTTTTATGATACATACTTGCTACGCAAAAAAATGCATGATCTCATACAATTAAACAGCAAACATTATTGTTGATGTCAAATATTTACAAGAGTAATGTTATTAATAAAAAAGGAGTTAGACTTATATTTCCGGTCTATAATTTCACTCCGTTGAGAAAGATGTAACCTTGGAAAAATGTTACGCATTTTATTTAATCGAAACATGAAAAAAATTGCCTTGCAATTCGTTGTGGTAACTTTTGACAACAAATTTTTATTGATGTAACTGTATATCTATGAAAATGAAAATTGTTGAAAAATATAAATTAAACAATATTGCGCAATACTAAAAATTTTATAAAAAACATTATTTTTTACAAAAATAATGCATTAGTCAAAAATATTAAGTTCTTAAAATTGATCATAATCGTGATCTTGATAGAAATTGCTAAAACATAAAAAACATCTGAGAGTGCATCACAATAATTTTAGACAAACGCAATTTCTTATCTTCATAACTTGATACTCCTGGGAGTGTGAATCTAAAATGTGTTGTCAATAAGTTCTATTTACTCTACATTAAAACATAAAAAAACATCTTGGAACGCATCACAATAATCTAAAAAAAGTTTTTAAATCTCATGTATTGTTTTTTATAATACCATTATTATTAATAATTGCATGGTTATTATTAATTTTTTTTAATTAATTGCATATGCTTATCTTGCGTCGGAGACAGTGAGACAGAGATAACTTCTCTCATCATCTTAGTTCTTATGAAAATCTAAACATCACTTTTTTGTGAAATATAAAATATACTCAGTAATTTCTCCTAAGGATCAGTGGTTAAGTCAAAAGTATTCTGATGTTGATAACTTTTTTCAGTTCTCTGTAGATTTCTAAAAATTTAATTAGTTAATTACCTTATTATAATGTACCAATAATATGTGAAGTTTCATTAAATTCTGAATGTTAATTTTAATACTAAACTCATTATTTTTCTAAATCGATTTGAGTTATACATACTAAGTTTGACTATATCTATACAAATTTTATTCTCTCTGCTTTATTC
>NW_025401592.1:0-3385 GCF_020080835.1 Cotesia glomerata
TTTTTTTATTTTTTTGTAAACACCGTAAATTCTTCAACAAATCAGGTTTATTCTCGTCATTACAGTTCATGCTCCAACGAATGAGCGCTCCAAAGTGTACGACAAAGCATCAAAAAATTAGAGTAAGTGGTTTCTCTTGAAGCAATGCTCTGAAAATTGTTGTCACCAACTTGCGTTGGTTTTTTTTTTTATCTTTCCACAAATTTGACCACTTTTCAACTAACAAAAAAAAATTAAATTAATTATGGTTACTGAAAAATTGAAGTCGATCCAACTCTTTAGTTTTTATATTTTTAAAATTCCTTACAATTTTTTTGTTTTATTTTCTATTTTTTTTTTTTAATCCAATAAAGTAAAAAACAATAAAAGAAATAATACATCGTTTGCCGTGTGATATCCATTTTAATTTATTTTTTTCCTTATTCTTTCTCTCTTTCACTCTTTTTTTTTTGTTCTCGAGTCATCCACTTTTTTGCTCGCTGAATCATCAGACAGATAACATTACTAACGTAAATTCCATCGTATTGCCGAAGATAATCTTAAGGTTATGCAGAGAAAAATCACTTACTCTAATAATATGCAACATAAAGTGACGGTTAATTAATAAAAATTATGTTACTCAATAATATTATATACTTATAGATATTCAATTGCTTTTAATTATTGATTATAAATAAAATTTCATTATCAATCATAACTATCGTCATCAATTCATATCTGCTTCAATTATATCGCATTTAAATGCCTTTTGGCTTACAATTCTCAGTAGCTTAATTTTTTATCTTTTCATAAATCAATAAAGGTTTCTACGATTTTGTATTTTCATACTCAACCATTTATTCTACATCACGTTTTTGGCAAATTTGATCATTAAGTATAACTTGAAATATTTTTTAATGCTTAGGATATTTTTACATTAATAATCGAAAAAAAAAAAAAAAATAAGTTATAATTCTTTGTCACAAATAGATTCTAAATTAGTACTATAAAAATGTAAAGAAATAATTTTTATGAATATTTTATAAAAATTAAAATTCTTATTGACATAAAAGATATCTCCAGCTTATTATCAAATTAGTGTATTATAATTTTTTTGTGAATTATCTATCATTAAAAAAAAAAAAAAAAAAAAAAAAAAAATTGATGTAAAAAGTATTTTAATTATTCATTTTACATCGGATGCAAAGTATGAAAAAAATAAGGTGACAGCTTGTTAAATATATTTAAATAAAATAATGATAAAATAAACTTCTTGGATCGCAAATCGTATAAATGGTTGAAATCAAAGGGTATATATATTATAATTATTTAGCTGATCTATAATATATTAATTGGATTTTTCAGGTATTCCGAGCCCGTACTCCGCCAGAAGCTAATGGATTTAAGTATCTCGGCTCCTCGAATACACACCACCATTACGAGATAACACCTCTGGCTGCAGATTGTGCTCATCAGTTCTTTAATGAATTACGAGATCAAGGAACACTATTGCCAAATGGCCGTGAATTACCACCATTATTTAATTTTACTGAACAAGAATTGCGAATTCAGCCGAATTTAAATTCGCAATTACTACCTAAATATATGCGATCGTCGGAAACGACTACCGATGCGTGGACAGCCCACAGAAACTACGTGACGGCCACTGCATCTGCCAGTGGTAATTCAACTGATAGCAATGTTAACACGACAACACCTTCCGTCACACAAAATGCAGAATGCTAATCAATCGACCATGGCTTAAGTTAAAGTCAACTAAAAAGATAAAACAAAAAATAAAAATAATTAGAATACAAAAAATAATAAAAATTATTTTTTATCGTTACGAGTTTGGAGATTTATCATTTAGAAAAAGTAAAGTACACATTCTAATTGAATGGATAAATAAATAAAATTGATTATTTATTATATCTTATACATTGTGAGATATGAACGTCCCATTGTAAATTGAACTCAATTCAGACTCTTTTGATCATTTGAAACTTGATGTAAAATTATCTTTTATTTATACTTAAAGCTTGATTCTGTAATTGTATTTTTTTTATTATTAATTTTGTAGTAAAAAAAAAAAAAATAATATATTAATTCAGGTAGCGATTAGCTTAAAGTAATTATTACATCGGTTTTATCAAGTGGATTGAATTCAGTGTATATAATAGGAAAAACTGGTACGAGGCCTCTTAAGAAAGGTTTATATATAATATTTGGTTAAAGAGAAATGTTTTAACGTAAAATGATGTGGTTAAACGGCACGATTAGATTCGTTATGCGTCGTCTTTTTATCAAGTGTTTGGACAATGAAAAATATAAAAATAAAATTAATTTTATAAGTACAGGTCGATTATTATAATCGAAGAAAGCAACCATTATATGCATACTTTTTTTAAAATAAATTGACGAAAATTAATTAAAAATAGATACAAATACACTAATGATTTAGTATTAATATAATGGATACTGGATGGGCAAGTGCTTTTCTTAAATGTTCGATTGATTATTGTTATTGTCGACTTTCTTATTATTGATATTGTAGTCATATTTTATTAATAATTATATAATGATTGCAATTAGTCTTCTCTTCTTTATCGTAATTAATGCGAAACTTTGTGAATTAAAATTACTCGATTATTAGTGTCATAATTTTTTTTTTGACATCAAATGGAAAAAAAAAAACGAAACTAATAGTTCGATGTAGTGAAATTCTCCTGACTATTGGACTTCAAAAATTATAAAGACAAGGTTAAATTTTTAGTGAAATAAAATATTGTTTAAATAGTAATTTAGTGTACAGTAGGTCTTGAGGTGATTGTCTAAATTTGCTGGTTTATTTTTTTTCATACCTTCGACGAATACAGCAGAGTTGTATAATACATAATATACTTTATTAGCTCGATTCAAATTAAACGTTTATTATTATATTACTCAATTATTATTATTATTATTATTATTATTACTTATTATTATTAATATTATTTAATTAAATATATATATATATATATATATATATATATATATATATATATATATATATAAATAAAATTATAAATATAAATATATTTAAATTGTAAGAATGAATTATTAAGATCAAATAATACTCTCTATATAATATAATTCATTACTAATGTATCTGAAATGAAAAAGGAATACGTTTTTTGATGTATTTTTTAACATAACTAAAGAAAAAAAGAAATAGAAACAAACAGTGCCTGCTATTATTGGTTTTCTTTTGCATTAACACATAATTCAATCCTTTACGGATACTGTAAAAATTCTAATAATTCTGATTTATTATCTGATTTACTAATTAATTTTATTTTTACTTGACCGTTTGATAATTTTATTAAAATTTATTAATTTTCATTAATTTCAAGCGTAAATAATTAAT
>NW_025401593.1:0-3381 GCF_020080835.1 Cotesia glomerata
AAAACGGTTCACCCTAAGGGCCATCCCTGCAACTTCTCGCTAATTCCATTCCTGGGCGCTTAAAATTGTACTTATGACATTTTTGAGCTCAAAATATAATTAATGTGATATTTTGAGCTCGCTGAGTTCAAAGAAATAATATTTCTATGCATTCGAGCTCACACACACACACACACACACACACACACACACACACACACACACACACACACACACATACACACACACACATATACAGACATAGTGACAACATCGCGGGGGTAGTCAGTATGACCTTAAAACGTCGAGATCTGAAGAAAACTTGATTTTCGCAAAACGGGGTAAAACCAATAACTTCCCGATTATTGAAAATTTTCAATTTTCTTAGCGGGATGTTAAAAATCTTTTGTCCAAGTCCTTATAAATTGTATCTCGGAGACCTGTCTAAAATTTCATCAAGATCGGTTGAGTAGTTCTCAAGAAATCTTGATAACTGTCTTTGAAAACACAGCTTTGAGAAAAACGTGGTCACAGTTTTGAGTGACAATGAAACAGCACGTTGAATACGTAACTTTTTAAAACTGTATCTTCGAAACTATTACTCGGATCGACTTGAAACTTCAAGACAATATTCTTGAGATTTTGTAGAATTCAATGACAATAAAAAAAATCGATTTTTTGAAGCCGTGAAACCTATGTAATGTACCTAATGTTACCTAATGTAACCCTTTAAGTCATTGTCTACAATTATTATTCAGCCACCATAATAATCCGCAATAGCAATCATATTTTCATACAAAATAAGTAAAAAAAGACCATTCGGCAGCCGAAATGGAAGTAGATTCCATCATAAATAGAAAAAAAATATAACGAGGATTGTATACAAAACTAGGATTTTTAACTTCTATGCAATCGACAAAAATATATATCGACGGAAGAATTTTAAAACCAGTGCAATAGCAAATTTCATAATTGGCATAGCGGAATAGGACATGACTTTAAGACTATATTTGAAAATAAATAATATAATGAAAATAAATAATAAGTAAAAATTAAAATTTAAAGAATTTAATAAATAAAAATTTAATGTAAAATTTAAAATTAGTCTAACATCAATTTGGATCGGGGATAATGGCTTTGAAATATAGAACTCTTTAATTAGTAAAAACACCGATCTTCGGAAAAAATAGTAAATTATCGAAAAATCCTAGCCAGACGGACTACAATCTTCATACAATCGAGTAGGAGATTAGAGTCTACGTATTCAAAAACATCTAAAAACACATCATTAAAATTTGTCAATATACAAGAATTACTCAGTGCGTCTTAATAGGTAACTGAATGATAGTTACGGACAGTGTCTCGGATAGCTTAAAGGTAGAGTAGTTGGCGCGACACCAAAAGATCCAGGTTCGATTACTGGTCTGAGCATTTTCCGAGTTATTATTTTTTCGGTGGCCAAAAAAAGTCTCACTGAGTAACGAATATAACATCTTTACTTAATCTTAAATTAAAATAAAGATTTTTAATTAATAGATATATTCACCCAAGGATGGTATGAGTGCTCATACCGACAATAATGTTGTGAAAATAAATAATAAGTAAAAATTAAAATTTAAAGAATTTAATAAATAAAAATTTAATGTTAAATTTAAATTTAGTCTAACATCAATTTGGATCGGGGATAATGGCTTTGAAATATAGAACTCTTCAATTATATATATATATATATATATATATATATATATATATATATATATATATATATATATACATATATATATATATATATATATATATGGGTCATTCCATGTCAAATCAACCAATAGTTGGAATCGACCCCTTTCGATTTGGATGAATTTTGGTCAGAAGTTTTCTTTTATCATAAAACGAAGTTCTGCCAAAGGAAAAAAAATAAAAAAATTTTTTTCAAAAGATATGCAAATTCAAAATTTCGCGATTTTTCCAGTTTTTCAATTTTGTTTTTTCAATATCTCGAATGCAATTACAGATACAGGAATTGTTTTCGTTTGTTTAAAAGGGGACACTTGTGACTATTGAAAAAAAAAATATTTTGGGAAAAAATTTTTGAAAAATGCCAAATTGGTCAAATTTTGAATTTTTGAAAATCGTCAAAAATGAAGACCACCATTAAAATTTTGGGTCAATTTTTTTGTATGATAGCTTGTTATGATCTTAAAAGATCACTGAAATTTTGGATAGGGTTTTTTTTTTTAAAAATATGAATTTTATAATTTCAAAAAAAAATTTTTTTTGTTTTTTGCAACTTCTATACAAGTTAAAGTTATGCAGATACATAATATTGTAATTTTGAGTATTTAGAAATCAAATGCACGACGTGAAAATATAAAATAATAAATTAATTTCAACTTTTATTCATTTTTCAGACATAATCTAAAAGTCAGGCTTAACGCATGATATAATTTTTTATTTTCTTAACGCATGATATATTTTGTCCGTTTCTTCACTTCAATTACAGATTTTAACCTCAAATAACTCAAACAGATATTAATTTTCTATAAAAGTTAGAAATGAGTTCATGAGAATATCAATTTTTTTTTTGTTCTTTCGAATACTTATTTACTTACGAATTTCTGCACAATCATAGTTCTCAATCTCAAATTACAAATTATTCCCATGTTAATAAGACGACAAGTGGCATCAACAACTTTAAATGAAGTAAATAAAGGACAATTAACGAATTCTATCATGCGTTAAGGATGACTTATTTTAAGGATGCAAGATTATGTCCAAAAAATAAAAAAAAGTTGAAATTAATTTATTACTTAATATTTTCACGTCGTGCATTTGATTTCTAAATACTCAAAATTACAATATTATGTATCTGCATAACTTTAACTTATATAGAAGTTGCAAAAAACAAAAAAAAAAATTTTTCTGAAATTCAAAAATTTTTTTTTGAAATTAAAAAATTCATATTTTTGAAAAAAACCCTATTCAAAAATTTCAGGATCTTTTAAGATCATAACAAGGTATCATACAAAAATTGAGCCAAAATTTTAATGGTGGTCTTCATTTTTTGACGATTTTCAAAAATTCAAAATTTGACAAATTTGGCATTTTTCAAAATTTTTTTCCAAAATATTTTTTTTTCAATAGCCCTAAGTGTCCCCTTTTAAACAAACGAAAGACCATTCCTGTATCTATAATAGCATTCGAGATATTGCAAAACAAAATTGAAAAACTGGAAAAATCGCGAAATTTTGAATTTGCATATCTTTCGAAAAAATTTTTATTTTTTTCCTTTGGCAGAACTTCGTTTATGATAAAAGAAAACTTCTGACCAAAATTCATCCAAATCGAAAGGGGTCGATTCAACTATTGGTCGATGTGACATGGAATGGCCCATATATATAAATA
>NW_025401594.1:0-3376 GCF_020080835.1 Cotesia glomerata
TTCGATCGCGGTTGGCGCCTTACCAGTTTACAAAGAAACGATCCGGGTTCGAGTCCCGGTCTGGGCTATCTGAATTATTTTTTCGGTTACCGAAAAAATTCCTACTGAGTAAGGTCCCTCCTCTTCCCTTTATCCTTTATTTCCCCAGTTCCCAAATTTGTCTTTAATGACAAATTTAGCTATAAATTATGGCTCTTAGATCATTTCTACATCACATATAGGAGATTCCTACCAAATTTGAAGTCGATAGGAGCTATAGGTTAAAAATGGGAATTTTCTATTGTTAACGCCCCCGCAACCCCCCTTGTGGGTGGAATTTCGTAAAATCCGTTCTTAGCTGACCTCTACTCGGCGAAAGGAATATTCCTACCAAATTTCAAGTCAATCGGCCTTATAGCTTCAGAAATATCGTGATCAGTGAGTTCAAAAACTTGATCTCCTATATATATATATAGATTTCAATTGTAAGATTCGGTAATTGTTTATTTTCACGGGGTGTGAAATCAACATGTTTAGATTATTTTCTACTTAATAGATATTTTTTTTTTTTTTAGAATAAATTTAAAATAGAAAAATTTTTCGAAATTTTTTTTTCAAAAATATTAATTTTTGGGATAAGAAAAATTATGAAACATGTCAATTTTTTAACTAAAAACAAATTATGAAAAATGTCAAATTTTGAGTTAAAAAAAAGTTTTAGCAAAATATCTAAAAATTAATATTTTTGAAGAATTTTTTTTTCTACTTGTAAAATATTTTTTTTTATTAGAGTAAATCTAAAATAGAAAAATTTTCATTTTTGGATTAAAAACAATTATGATAAATTTCAATTGTAGAATAAAAAAAATATGAAAAACGTCAATTGTTGAATTTTTCGACAACGATATCTCACGAACAAATCAACCGATTTCGATCGGGCTGGTGGCAATCGACGTGGTTTTTTGAGATTAAGAGCTGATTAGTTTTTGAAATTGATCGGTTCAGCCGTTTAAAGATATTTAAAAAAAAACGAATTTTCGGAACTTTTATTTTTGAGATTTCTCTAAATTGATCGACTTAAATTCTGTAAATTAGTATCAGAATTGTAGGGGCAAAGGAACTCTTCAGAACACCGCTTATTTCGATCGAATCGGATGATCCGTTCAAAAGTTATGAGAGATTTACACACATACACACACACATACATACATACAGACACGGTGACATCACCGCGGAAATAGTCAGGAAAGCTTCCTAGGATCTCAAAACGTCGAGATCTGATGAAAACTCGATTTTTGAAAAACGGGGTGAAAACAATAACTTCCCGATTTTTGAAAATTTTCAATTTTCTTAGCAGGAAGTTAAAAATAATAAGTTAAAAAAAATTAGTATATTACGACCCCAGGCCAGAAAGTTGGATTTTCTGGTGTATGGGATATGATGGCTGCCCGTATGAAAAGTACGTATATGATGATATTATATAGCAAAATATAAAATTAATAGGTGTCAATATATTCGGCGAAATTCACTATATGATTATATTATATTTTCCTATTATAATGAAAATGTAATTAAGAAATACAAGTTAAATTATAAAATTCATAGTGTATGAAGGTATAATTAATTTATAACTGACTATATATTTCAATAATATACCTTCCGAGTGTAAGTTGAAAATATATTAAACAATTATAAGTAAATATAATGAATTAATTTATACCCTACATATATGTTTATATTTATAATGTTTATTACAATTCAATTATCAAATAAAAAATATATTGACGATCATATATCGCAGTTTATATCTAAAGTTATATAAAATAATATATTTCAATATATTAATGAAAAAAAGAAGGCTATATCGAGATATTTGAGAGAAAAAAAATGGTCGTGCCTAGTCAGACGTGAAAAATGATCGAAGATCAAGCCTGATCAGGAATGAAGTGTGATGGGTAGACATTAATAGGCATGATCGTTAAGAACTGTACGTATTAAACGCTTCAAATAAGATCATCCATGAACAGGCAGTATGTCCGATTATTTCTTCCTCGAAGCAGATTGATCAAGAATTTAAATCAGCTAGGTGCTCCAAGGATAGGTATATGCGTAGTTTTTGAAGTAATTTCTTTGATAGATTTTCGATTGATCTTTTAAGTTGGTATTTGTGATTCCAAAAATAAAAAATACTACCACCTAACTCTTATTCTGCCTCTATACACATCTACTGAATATATTTTTACATAAGTAGGTAAATATATAATAATACATGTGCACATATATGATCCATATATGTAAAATATATGGTTAATATAAGCCACATATTAAGTTGTATTTATATATATATATATAGTGAAAATAGGTTTTCTTTGTCTATCATTAACGTGAAAACGACTAAACCTATTGTCGTGAAACTATGACTATTGGACGGGAAATCATTTGAAGATGGTTATTGAGTTAATTTTCTAGATCTTTACCCTTAGATGCTTAGATCCATGACGTTTTCAAAGTCAGAGATAACGAAGAAATGCTCTAGAAAAGTTTTCTGGCTCAGTGCAAGTCAACTCAATGGTACAGGAGCCAGTGAGAGGGTCAACATTAAAGGTACTCATATAGATCATTAGGAATTTAACAAAATTATAGTGCAGCTTGAATGTTCGGAAAAGAAATGATGAGTCATAATCAGACACAAAAAATGACCGGGAATGAGCAAGTCTTATCAAGCATCATCAGGTTTATTCAGGATTAAAGCTCGAGATTTGAAATTATCCAACCTATAAACGGAAAAAAATATATTGTTGCTGCAACAGGGGGCAGTCATGTTGCAGCAGCAGGATGAAATCCCGTAGCAGCAGCGGGATTATTCTGTAGCTACAAAAAATCTGTCATGATGCAGCAACGTGATAAAATCTTGTTGCAGCAACTAGCAACTCTCGTATGAGCTCGTATGTGTTTTGTATGTGTCTCGTATAAGCTTCTACATTTTTTGCGTAAGCTCGTATGGGTCTCATATGAGCTCGTATAAGTACCGCATTTGTCTCGTATATATCTCGTATGAGCTCGTAAGTGTCTTGGAATGAAAAAAAGTCTCTGAAAAAGCTAATAATGTAAGAAAATATTTGTAGATGAAAAACAAAAAAAATTTTATTATCAAAATGTCATTGTTATAAGAAATATCGTCACTAAATAACAAGAGAATGGATAAATATTTACAATGATACAATCCTGAAGGTTAGAATCAATTCAAAAGCTCTGAATTACACAAATGTACGTAGGCAATGAGTTGATCATCATTCATTTTTATGATCATGACTTTTTGCGCTACCATTTTAGAACTGATTGCACTAATGATATGTAGTTTATCATTTAATGATATTAATTGGTCGAGTCGTCTATT
>NW_025401595.1:0-3375 GCF_020080835.1 Cotesia glomerata
ATTTTTAGACATTTTTTCAAAGTCCGCCATTTTTGTTATTTACACTCCATTGAAATTTAACTTCCAGTAGTTCCGACCAGACTGGACATGTCTATAGATTAAGAATAATCAAGAATATTTGATTTCAGATAACTTCAAGAGCCAAAATCACCCAGGCCACCCACGTGCATTTTTTTGAGGTTCCAACTTCGAGTGACAATAATAATAATAATAAACTATTAAATTTTTTCAAATAAATTTTTTTTTTATATTTTCAATATGTAAATAAAAACACTCTAAATATTCAAGATAATTCATTTTTATTTTCCTATAAAAAACCACCCTCCAAAGAAGTCATGAAAATAGGCATAAGTTACCAGACTACTACCTTAAATTAATTCTTAATTTTATTCTGGACTTTTCTCGATTGTTTTTAAATTTATTCCGAATATTATTTTAAATAAATTCTTAAACATTTTCTAAATATTTCTGATAAATAAATTCTATATGATATTTTAAGTAAATTCTATTGACTAAATTCTTAAACTAATGATTGTTACCGAACGCGAAATGGCGATAACCTTCAGCCAACTTGAGTGCCTGGCTGATGCCGCACCACCGAGAGATTATTTAGATATGATATTTGTACCTGGAGTTTTTATAATTTTAATTGCGCACTCCCTCGATGAGCTGCCAACTCTTCGTCTCGATGCTGGTACAAAAATCTCTCCTCGGCGAGGTACTTGATTTGGCGGCAAAGACGTTGGTCACCACGTCGCGTCACGTACTCCCCGGCAAATATTTTACCTGTAACTGCAAATCAGCATTACTACTTATTACAAATTAAATCAACTAATGCAAGCTGACAGAAAGGCCTAGTAAGCAATAATTAATAAAGTTTTCATCGCTTCGTTCCACCAGGGTCGAGCGAAATAAAATAATTACCTGGGATAGATGTTCAGTGAATTTTGCGTGTCTATACAGCTAGACTGTTCGGTCACAATGAATCTTCCGAATTTTGTCGGTGCGTTTCTTTCTTCCTCCGCTTTCCCCACTCTCACTACGCTGACACCTCCACCTTGGGGACTCACTTACTAGTCTCAAACTATGACTACGAGAGCTTCAGATCACAGCGCTCTGTGATCCGTCGATAACTTGATGAGTGCGGATAAAAGGGCTTTTAAGGGGTAGCGATCACTCCGTTACAATACATACAGACATACAGACACCATCGCGGGAATAGTCAGGGAAGCTTCCTAGGACCTCGAAACGTCGAGATTCGATGAAAACTCGATTTTCGAAAAACGGGGTAAAACTAATAACTTCCCGATTTTTGAAAATTTTCAATTTCTTAGCGGGAAGTTAAAAATGAGGAATTATTATTTTTATTGATTTGTAAAGAATTATAAATAAAATTTTTTTGAAATACTAAGCTGGAAACATTATACAGCCAAGAGACCAATGAATACATTATTTTTAGTTTCTTATTATCATTTATCTCACTAATTTATTCAATTTACTTAAATTCGTTTTTGGTTAAAAATTGTTTAGTAAAATTATTTTTTATTTTTTAAAATTAGATGAAATATATTTGTTTAATTATTTATTTGATTTTTTCAAAAGAATATCCAAATACTAAAACTATGAAGTTTGTTTAATATCGAATGTATGATAATAAATTGAATTAAAATAATTTATCTTAACTTATTAATTTAGTGTTATGATGTTTCCTATTCATTATTAATTAATCAATTCACAATGAATTACTAAGCATGACGTAATAAGAAATTAAAGATTTAGTAACATATGTGTTGAATAATTTAATTTGAAGTCAATAAATAGTTATATATTTTACTGAAAAAAAAACTCGAGCTAAATAATTTATTTAAACCTTCATTTTTTAAAAATGTAGCTAGTGCTCCAATACTTAGTGCCTTGTCTGTGACTCCGAAATCATTTATTTGGTCAACAGATTCATCGATTCTAGCAGAAGCTGTTGATTCCACAGCCAATTCTTTTTCAGCGACTTCTAAAATTGTAGTAGTTGCAGCTGCAGCATAGCTGGTTAATTGTAATTCTCAAGGTCGAACAACGGCGCTCGTTTTCTTGTTTGATTTTGGTTTAGAAGAAACTTGTGAGATCGGAGTGTTGCAATCTTTTTCCAACCTACTTCCTATTTCCAAAATATCATTGAAAAGAACTTCATTGGACACATCACATGTTTGCCTAGTTATTTGAGAGTTTGTCTCACTTATCCAGTTTAAATTTGATGGATTAGTCACGTAAGAAGGATTCCAAATTGGAGCTAAATAACTCATCAATCAATGGATCGCCATCACTGGGCTCAACCAACGAGTGAGAAAAACTCAATGCATTATTTAAATCAATATTATTCATGTAGTTAACTCTATTAAAATTTATGTTAAACTGTCCAGCAGGATAAACATTTGATAAAGAGGTTCCTTGAATGAATAATCTTTGTTTAGCATTCTCAACACATTTCTCACTCTGCTTGTTCAACTTATCTGTCACAGGTACAAGTTTAAATTGATTCATTTTATATTTGTTTTTGTTTAATAATGGTGGTTGCTCGATGGGGAAAATTGCTTTTTGCAGACAAATTTTTTTTTCTAATTCACAACTATTTTTTTTTTCGAACTGTTTAGTTATTTGCTGTGACATATCCATCGTCTTTTTTTGGTCCATTACGTTTGTTGAGTACATCTTGCAGGATTCATCACAGACATTACCCTTACTGTCTAATCTAATATTATCAAGTTCTTCTAATGTTTCTACAAAATAAAAAAAAATATTTTTATATTTTATATTTTTATATTTTTCATATAACCTGCATTGAAAATGCGAGTTTCAATGCCTGTTGAGCCAACCGAAACTAGACAATTTCAGACCAATGCGACTGTTGCCGGGCAGGAATCAATCGTTCCTTCCCGGTGGACAGAAAATGACGATTTTCTGCCCGCGAGATGAAGTTGCAGGCTCCAGACATTGAAACTAGCATTTTTATTGCAACTTATATGAAAAATATAATGTGTGACGCGGGATGAAACACGATTTCAGACCGAGTGATGCCAGCCCTCGCTTCGTTCGGGCAGGCAGCTTCACTCTGGTCTGAAATCGTTTTGTTTCATCCTTAGTCACACAATATACTATTTATATTTTATATTTTTATATTTTATATTTTTATATTTTATATTTTTATATTTTATATTTTTATATTTTATATTTTTATATTTTATATTTTTATATTTTATATTTTTATATTTTATATTTTTATATTTTATATTTTTATATTTTATATTTTTATATTTTATATTTTTATATTTTATATTTTTATATTTTATATTTTTTATATTTTATATTTTTATATTTTATATT
>NW_025401596.1:0-3374 GCF_020080835.1 Cotesia glomerata
TGTATATATATTAGACTGCGTCAGAATAAAAAACTTTTTTTTAAGTAAATACATTTAAAAAGTTTCTTTGTAAGACCAAAAAAAAACCTCCTAAAAGATGAAGCTTGATATCTTGAAAATTGAGAATGAGAATATCATTGAAAAAAAACTTTTTTCTCTATTTTCATTGTAAATCGTCAAAAAAATTTTTTTTTCAAATTTCTTTTTTCGTTATTTTGTAGGAAATTAAATTCTTTACAAAAGAGGTTTCTTTCATTTTCTCGATCAAATGTATAGGAAAAAATTACAGGGCTTCAAAAACGAAAATTATAAAAGTCAAAAATAACTTTTTCTTTTGTTTGTCGACAACAAATTATTTTATTTCGTAAAATTCTTTACTTAATTCATCTATATTCAGTCTGTCAATTATATCTTAATTTGATCTGTGTATAGAAGAAAAAAAAATATATTTATTTATATTATATTTTTATATTATACATGGTGCATTTCATGCCAAATCGACCACTTTTGAACCCGACCCTTCGATTTTTCTGAAATTTTGGTATCTTTCTCTACCCTATTGAAAACAATAGAATTTTTATTATTTATAGAATCTTTTATTGTTTATAGAATTTTAGATACGAAAATAATAAAAAACGAAAAAATAATTCAATGTTTTTTAATTTTTATTTAACTTTATTAGAAATTAATCAAATGTTATCGATGATTGTGACTTTTAATTTTTGTTTTATTTTTTTTCTTAGATTTTAAAGTTTGCAAAAACTGCTAAAAATTTTCGAGTGGTATAAATTTTTTTTTTCATTTCTAAAAAAATAGAAAGAAGAAAATACCACTTTGAAAATTTCAGGAAACTCGCAGAAAATACTGAAGTTTTTATGAAAAAAAAAATCAACATCAAAAATGTCAATCATCCCGAAATTTTTGTTTTTTTCGAAAATTTTCAAAAAAAAATGCTGAATATAAATGCGAATTATTATTTTTATTTTTTTTTCTAAAAAGTACATTTAAAAACAAAAATTTCAATAAAAAAATCATCCCAATAAGTTAATTTTAAAAAGTTTTTGTTATTTAACAAAAAAAAGGTGTGTGCGATTCACACACGATAGAAGTGAAACTTCAGTGAATCGACAAAAGAATGAGATGAATATTTATAACAAGGGTAGGATAATTACAAAGTTTAATTGTTCAAAAATGAAAGTATTTTGATTAATTTTAAAAGATATTTTATATTTTATTTAACATATGTTACATAATCTATTACTCAAGTTCCATATTTTCAGTTTCAACAAATGATACAAGAGGCTTATGATAACTAAAATACGATACAAATATTTTAGTTTCAATTTGGTTGATATATCTTTGGAACACTGCATCTATTACCGTTTTTGATCTTGTAGTTGATTGAGTGCGATTGTTACACAATTTTAAATAAAATGTTGTATCGAGAAACTCAATCAAAGGAAGCGCTGTATCTGATGCAAAATTTATGTTAAAATCCCCACTTAAAATCATCGGAATTTTATCATAATTCTTTTTGAGAATTCGCGATACCTCTGGGGTATATTTGATCAAATTTTCATGTATAAATTCAATAACTGATTTTATTGATTGGTTGGGAAAGATGTAAATTGCTACGATCAAAATTAAATCTCCTTGGTCATTTCTGCTCTCACAGGCACATATTTCTCCAACTTTCGAAAGCTGAACAGACAATGATTCTAGCTGTTGTGCATTGAGATCCATTTGTGGCGTAACAACACGGGCTCCATCATTTACGTTGTGATAAATTGCTACTCCGCCTGCCCTCGTACGTGGTCTTTTGTAATTAACAACAATATTAAAATTTGGAATGTCTACAATATCTTCATTATTCATCCATGTCTCCGAAAGAATTAAAAAATTTGACGATGACACTATATTGTCATGTTGCAGATCTTGTACATGAGCTCGTAAGCTTTGTAACGTCCACGTTTTCCAAAAAATTATAGAAATAAAATAATTTATTTAATTGTCCCCGGCTCGAAATTTGCTCGCCGGAGTCCAGGGTCATAAACGGGGATTACATTATCAATAACAAAATAATAAACAAAACACTTTATTTTAAATCAATCAAAGAAAAAAAGAAACCTCTTTATTGGCCTGATCATGTTAATAAACGATATAAACAATATAAACAAATTAAACAATATAAACAATACATTAGAACACTCTTTTCACACATATTGGCGGTTCAAAATCATTAACGCGGTTCAAAATCAAGAAACAATATAAGCAATATACACTAATACGATAGAAACTTTCTATCCAAACATACACGACGGTATTCGCGGTTCAAACTCAAAAAAAAAAGAAAAAAAATCGCGTTCTCCAGTTCGCGGCGCTAGTGGGTCAATTTCCTACTCGGGATTCCCCCGGAGAAACGAGAGGATAGTCTCCAACTCCCTTCTCCCGCGGTGCTGCCACCCAGGTCCCCGAAGTCGAGGTATCTAGCCGACTTCCTCGACCTCCTAATCGCCGTCCCCAAGGATCGAGAGGATAGTCTCCAGCTCGATCCCACCTACACGACTATGATCACCTACCGTACCTCAGCTGAAGGCTTCGGCACGGGGAGAAGCACTTTCATCCGGTCGGTTCACGATACTTACCTGGGCCTTGGTCAGACACCAGGTAGAGTATCATCCTCTGGAATTACTTGGTGAAGAGTATTCGCCCGAGTAATTCTCCCGAGAAAGAACTGCTTGCTTTATCGAGCCAAATTTTGGCGTTTATCATTTTTTGCCTAACTCTCTTGTAACGAAAAGGAAGAGTCGTTTTAGACACCTATCCGGTGTTCTCGTACTAGCATTCAAGAATAATTATTTATTATTTTAATCGTAATTTTCTTCATTTTCCATCCATTCGTCTCGCCAAATTCTAAGTTTTTATTTTCGAAACTCAAGTCTTTATTATTTTAATCGCAATTTCCTTCATTATATATCCATTCGTTGATTTTTCCATACTAAATTGTCTTCGGGACTTATAAAATTTTCGCTTACCTAATTTATTTCTTACAAAATAATAATCGTAATTTCTTTCATTTTATATCCATTCATCACTTTCCCATACTAAATCTTGTTCGGAACTTAGAATAATTTTCCCAGTCTTTTTAATTTCTTTTAGAATTAATTCGCTCGGCTTCGTAATAATTTCTCACACGCTTATTTTCTTAATTTAATCATACCTTCGGTAACAATAACATAAAATTATTAGCTAAATAAATACAATAATTAAATAATAATCGCCGCACTAATAACAATAATTGTTTCTATTAATTTTTAAGTAATTAACAACGAATAAACTAAAATACTCAATTACAAAAAGTAAAATCTGGGTCA
>NW_025401597.1:0-3372 GCF_020080835.1 Cotesia glomerata
TAATTCGATAGTTTAGATATTAAATAATATCTCCCTGAAAGGATTTTTCAAAATGCAAATTATTTTTAAAGTTACAACCGTTTTAGTGTCGTGGCAACTAGACCGGGTTGAGCGGACGACTGCAACAATAGACTACGGGCGGTCCGGGCTACCTGAGTATGAATAGCTTTCTTTCTTTCTTGTCATATACTTTTAGTTTACTATATCAATAGTTTACTATATCAAAAACGTATGGGATCGCGTCTCCGGAAGGCAAAAAAAGAAAATAGTGGAATTGGTGGTAAGGATGCTGGTAAATTGACTGATAAAGTAATCACTCAGTTGTCTGCGTACTACGGATTAGCTATCCGTCGTCATCCTGAATCCGTTGAAGATATGAAACGAGAAATATGGGCCACGTACTTGCATAAAATTTCAACTTATAAGAAGCCTCAGCACATGAATTGCCCTCCTGGACCAGACAGCTGGTGCAAGTGGCAGAAAGCAGCGGCCGAAGGAACTGAGGATGACTTTCACCATGAAAATCCACCTCTAACTGATAAGGTTTTAAAAGTTATGAAACCTATTTACGAATGCTTATCAGATGATTCTTTATTAGAACGTTGCTTGGGCAGCGAAACTCAAAATAACAACGAGTCACTTAACTCTTTAATATGGACATTTGCACCCAAACATATCCATGCCGGGTCCCAGACAATTGAGATTGCTAATTGTTTAGCAGTTTGCATTTTCAATGAAGGCTTTTATCCTATTTTACAAATAATGAGTCTAATGGGAATAAAAATAGGTCTGGAATCCCATGGGTTTGCTGTTAGGCGCAACGCAGTAGGGATTGAACGGTCTGAGGTTCGAGCTTCAGATGCTTCAAAAGAGGAAAGAACTGCTCGTTATACAGAGAGAAATGTTGAAAACAGTCAATATGAAGTAGAGGAAGGCCCAATGTATGAAGCTGGGATGGCTGATTAAGAGAATGTAAGTTATACGTACTATTTTATCAGTTACGCTGCCTGAAACTGAACGTTAAACTTTAAACGCGTTTTTCTCGAAACTACTTTTTTCGATACGGTGATTATCTCGCTTTCGCACTAACCAATAAAAATTGAAAATTTCAAATTTGTAATATTTTTTAAAAATTGGAAAAAGTGGAAAAATGAGTAAAAAAATCGACTTCTATTTTTAAACAGCCGCCATTTTGTGAAAAAAATTTTTTTTTCAAGTTTTGTTGGTTTGTGCGACAATAACATTTGTACTGATCAATAATTTGGCATTGTTTTTTTTTTTCAGATGGATACAAAAGGAGAAATCCTTTTCACGAGGACACGGCCTTTTTTTTTCTTTACTTCAAGGACATATCTTTTTGAAAATTTATTTTTTTTTTTTGAAATGTATTTTTTTGTATTCTTGAAATATCAATAGATAAAAAATTTTATAGTAAAAATATTAACTGCTTCTTTTATATTAATTGCCAAAAAACGCTCGAAATTCAGACCTCTAGACTAGAATACCCCCTTAATAAATAATGGAACAAACGAATCCAATGGACTGTACTAACGCCCCTAATAATGCTTTTCCGACATATACAGGGTGTCCCAAAAGTCACGAACGCCATTGTAGCATCTGATGAAAAAAATAATTCTGAGACGAAAAGTCCTTAGCCATTTTTCAATTAACCGCATAGATAATTAATTATTAATTAAAAATAACGTTTCTTTATTTGTTGAGAGAGAGAGCCAGTGTCCAGTAAAGTATGTGCCAAACAAAGACACAACTAACTGTATGACTAACTAGTTTCTATAGCTAACGTAGTCACACATATTTACTTACACATTCACACGTGCAAGCATCTTCGTTGGAACGCACTTGACTTGACACTAGTGCTCTTTCTCTCTAACGCATAAAGGACGTTATTTTAATTAATAATTAATTATCTATGCGTCTGATTAAAAATGGCTAAGGACTTTGCGTCTCAGGAGTATTTTTGTTTATCAGAATGCTACAATGGCGTCACTTTCTGGGACACTCTGTATGCTATACTTATATACTATATATATATATATATATATATATATATATATATATATATATATATATATATATATATATATATATACTAGCTGTTACCGCCCGCTCCGCTGGGCACTTTATAGGAACTTGTATTTTGAGATCTAGACTTGAAATTCAATTGGAGTATTGTTCTGACTTGCACAGATTCAAAATTCTATCGGATTGGCCTGTACCTTTTATCCATGTCATAATTCTAGCGAATATCCATTGTAACTTTCAATGTGCAATCACTATAACATTCCCGTGGCTTTCTCCAAAAATGAATAATCATTTTTGGATTTACGATTTTAATTTTTGATTTTACGAAATCTCTTAAAATGAATAGCCAAATTTCTTTTCCACATCTCAAGTGTTTAGAAAATGTTTTCATTTTAATCTGTTACATTCCCGCGATCCCGTAATAAGAACAATTCATTGGTTATGTGATCAGCAAAAATAAAATGTATGCAAAATACTTAGTCCGTTGACTATATAGCTACATGTAAAGTTAAATTTTAGAAACCTTACAATGACTTTTTCGCCGCTGCCAAAGAGACGATTGTGGTAAGAAAATATAATTATTAAAAAAGGAAAATATTTTAATCCGTTGACCTTGGAGGCCATCCCTGTAATTACCTGTTTCTCTTAAGATTCTATCAAATTTTATATCTCTAGGAAATATATTTGAAGAATATGAATTTTTTGACAACTATCACTCCCGCACTCTTATGTGAGAGAGAAATTTCGTAAGATCCTATTCGAGATGATTTTTACATTAAAAATAAAATATTCCAACAAAACTTCGAGTCCATAGAAACTATTGTTTTGAAAAGAAAGATTTTCATTGTTAACGCCTCCGCAGTCCCTTTGGGGTTGGAATTTGATAAAATTCATTCTTAGCTGAACTTGACATGATACATGAAGACTCCCACCAAATTTGAAGTCTGTCGAAGTTACAGTTTGGAAATTAAAATTTTAGATTTTAACACCCACCCCCACAATTTCTATCGGAAGTAAACTTTATTGAAATCCATTTTGAGATGATCTCTACAGGAGAAATAAAAGATTTCTACCAAATTTAGAGTTTTCAGAAGCTATATTTTGGAAATGAACATTTTTTATTGTCAACACCCACTCCCGCGATCCTTATTGGAGGTGATTCGTTGTAAAATCCGTTCTTAGATCATTTCTATATCACATATAGAAGACTCCTATCAAATTTGAAGTCTATAGGAGCTTTTCAAGACAATCGACCTAATAGTTTCTGAGATTTCGTGATGAGTGAGTTCAAAATGGGATCTCCTATATATATATACTAACTGATACCCA
>NW_025401598.1:0-25000 GCF_020080835.1 Cotesia glomerata
ACTACTTTTTAAAATAAATTTAATTTAATGGTTCCTCCTCATACTAAAGCGTACATCAAATAATCTCGTACGTGATGCAAATAAAAGTAGGGATAATGTGAGGAGCGATCAGCTGTACGAACTGACGCCATTACTTGTTGACCATCTAACTGTCAAACTGAGTCGACTGAGTGAACAGAGCCCAGTAGAGTAGCACTGAGTGCAACCGAGTCCAAGTGTAGTGAGTAAATAACTCACCTACGACTCACTCAGTTGTTACACTTTTATACTATTCTCCCTTTAGTTTATTTATTATATTATTAGTAACTTACCAAGGTCAACCCTGGCTAAATTTGCTGATTAGTGTTTGGAAAGTACCCGGGTAAGTATTTTTTAATATTTTTACATCTTATATATATAATATATGAATACAATAACATGTACCTATATTATTTAACCATTCATTTAATATACAAGCCACTTTACAATTTATTCGCTAGGTTATATTCATTTTATATTTTGATAATCGCCAATTAAATATATTTTTCATTTTAGCGTCGCAAAAAATTTAGTTTTTTTTAGTTAAAAAAATAATACAAACAATTTAACTCATCTGATTTTAAGATAAAGCGGTAAAAAGAATATTAATTTGGAATTTCCTGAGAAAATCTATTGTATTTTATTATTATTATCATCATTATCATAATTATTTATATATACATTGAATCGTGAGAACAAAGAACTCTCTTGTCTTCAGTGCGTCGAAATGAAACGGAGGGAAAAAAAAAACAAAACCCAAAGAATTCATTTGAAATTCTATTTGTTTCAATGTTTTATTTCTAATGTTTTAAATGGTTAATTTTTTTATTACAAACCGAGACTGAGATATTTATAAATAAATAAATAAACAATTCAATGAAAGAGTCCAATGATGTAGGATTTATTTATATCGTAAAAACGGGTTTGAAAGTGATACGATTATGAACTGGAGTAACTCCAGCCTCTTCTCAAGGTCACCTTTTTTTTTTTATAATATTTATGTTAGCATTGAGCAATTACATCTCTCAAAATTAACTTTTTAGTATTAATAGGTTTTATTTTGGATTTGGATTAGGTGGGTTGTGTAATTGACATACTTTCGATAATAAAAATGTCACGCTAAAAATTTTTTTTCGCTTCTGGTGAATAAATGCAGCTTTTGCAATTTTTTTTTAATATTTATGACGCATCAAAAATCGTCACGCATTTATATTGATTTTATGAGATAACTGTTTTAATTCAACAAAACAAATGCAAGGATGTTTTTTTTTGACGGACAACGTCATTTAGATAAACTGGAAAAAAATCAATAAAATTATTTTTACGGGGGTTTTATTCAAGTTTATAATAATAAAACTTAAAGGTTTTATGATGCAATGGTGTTGTATTTTTTTGACGTTTAATTTAAATAATGTTTAAGCATTTATTAGTGTTGTTTGTTTTATTTATTTTTCTTAATGTTGAAACAAAAAAGGGACTATTGCGTCAGCTGTTGTGCGCACAGTCGTTCCTATTCTGGTCCCTTCGCGCAGTATCTTTGTTGCTAGCAGCCAATGCGAGGGCTTTAGCGCCCGTTTTCAAGAGCTAACTCGCGAGCTGTCATTAGTCGAAACGCCATGACAGCCAACAGAACGCGAAACTTATGCTGTTCATATGAAAGTAACTTTAATTTAAGGTCGTTCGAATAAGCGCGTTAAGTTGTCACCCGGTAAGTATAATGCTGAAGAACTTTTAACAAACTTGTCTGGACTTGTCAGAAAATAGAGAACAGTGAGACTGATAACTGAGTGTGCGCACCCTCGCAGTACGTTAAAAAACTTTTACAAAATTCGCTATTTTTTTAAATTCATCGTCTGCAAATTCAAGTTTTTAATTTTTCAACATTAATATTTTGTTTTTTAAAATTAATAAGTAACTCAGTTTTTATTTATTAAAGTGAACAACCGAACATTTTAAATTACAAGTTTAACTCGAAGAATTACTCGTTTAACCGCCAAAACAAACTTAATCCGTTCCTCTATTATCAATCTCGTGATTAAATAAATAATTAGTTAATTTAATTTTATTTATTTAAAGTATTATAACTCAAGGTTACAAATTTATGGAACCTTCTAAGTCAATTTCGCAACTCAAGGCTCAACGTTGAAGACTGAATTTTAGATTTTTTATTTATTAATTATTTATATTCAAGATTATTATTTATACTTACTCAATTTATCACCTTGTGCAATTTTTGTGATAAACGTAATTAATTAACTTGAAGAAAAAGTATTGCGTTAGATCTGACTCTTGCCTTGCATCACCTTAAAAATTGAGATGTACCTCATTAGAACATCATTAAATATTTATTAATTTACCAATATCTAAAATTATTGAATACCTTACGTAAGTATCTAATTATGAATTCATTTAATTTTATTTTTAATACTTTTTATCTCATTTGAAATTTTATTTTTAACAACAGATATTGGAGTATATAATTTTAATAGTCACATTAAAATAAAATAATTATAATAATTCACGATAAAAACAAGTTATTAATCAATTTTATCATCCATTAAGGCTATAAATTTGGATAAAATGTCAAAAGAATAATCTTACTGTCACGTGGGTTTTTGACAAGTCTGAGCAAGTTTCAACAGGCTAGTTTCGAGCACTTTCTTACCGAAAATTTACAGTCGACGCTCTCTGTATTGGACCTCTCTGTATTTGACCACATTCTTCCTCTGTATTTGACGATTTTACACAGCTCTTATGGACAAGGACGAGTCAAATACAGAGAATGGTCCTGTACGGGCGAGTCAAATACAAAGAGCGTTGACTGTATCGTGTTTACGTCATTCTCCGTATAGCCTTAGCATTCAGTATCTTAGTCATACTATATAGTATACTACCGTATAATACCGTATACTACAATGTAAAGCAACTGTATTCTAATTACCCTCGTGATTCAGTACCTGTACTGCTCTTACTCATAAATAAGAATAGATACAATGATGAGATTAGAAAAATAATGGTTAAGTGATTTAAATATTTATTTTTCAACTTGTAACATTCTTTGTTGACTTAAATAGCTGAGCTTATAATTGTAAACTAGCAGAAAATTAAAAAACAAAAAAATTTTCGATTTAAATTACACTGAGAAAAAAAAATATTTTTATTAAGAAAATTTTCTTGATACAAGAATTCATGTTCTTGAAAATTTTCAAGAATATATATTCTTAGCTCAAGAACTTGTTAAATTGATTGAAATAATTTTTACTTAATTTAAATAAAGCTATTCTCTTGTTTATCTATTAATATCCAAAGATAAATATTGATGCTCTTCTCTTCGGAAATTAATAATTAATAATAATAGAATATTTGATCGTCATCGAATTTCTTGAACCAACAAATTGTTAATTGAGTAAAAATATTTTTTTCTTCTCAGTGTACACTTAAGCTTTTAATCTTTAAGAATTGATAATGCAAATTCGTTGATTAATATTAATTTATGATTTTAATATTTATTTTTTTTCGTTTGTTTTAGATACCGTGCTAGCCAACTAGGTCGTTCTTCGTGGTGTGACTAGTTATCCAGCAAAGGAGCATTAAATTAATAAGTTAGTCGAAAATACTAACTAATTGCTGAATTTCGCTGGTCACACGTCGCAGGAATGGACACTACAGGCTCGCCGGCACCGGTTACAATCCACTCACTTCTTGAACAACTTCAAGAAGCTCTGGTACTTGAAGTAAAGTACCAGCCTAATTTACAACTTCCAGCTATAACTAAAGTAAGAAATTGATCTATTATCATGTTTAATTATCTTATCGGAGATAGTATGTATAATTTAATGATTAAATAATTATTTTATAGAATGATGAGGTAATAATTGCTGAGAGAAATGGCTCGGCACACGTTTTAAGATGCCTTAAAGTCTGGTATGATCTGCCATCGGATGTATTCTTCATTGCGATGAACTTGATGGACCGTTTCCTCACTAAAATGAAAGCTCAACCAAAGCACATGCCCTGCATCAGGGTATCATCATTCTACATAGCTGCCGTCCAAATGTCACAAACAATCGATATGGATCATCTTGTCTCTATTTCTCAGTTCAAATTCACTCGAGGTGATCTTAAACGTATGTCGGATTTGATCAGTAATAAATTGGAGTGGGCACCAGGAACTACGCCTATCACAGCTCTTACTTTCCTACGTCTCTTTCACGTCATGTTCCATGCAGCGGCATCACAGCTAGGACTTGGTGAACTCTACGCCAGCATTGTTACAGTAATTAATTTTTCTTATTATATTGTGAAACTTTTTATTATAATCTATTCTAGTTTCAATGATTGACAGAGTAATTTTATATTTTTAGGAGTCTGAACTTGTTCTAAGGCTTGAAATGGTTGCCTGCAACGTCGAATGTGCTAACTTGAGACCATCTGAAGTAGCTCTAGTGCTTCTTTGCACGTATCTGGATTCAGCAGTCAACCGTTTGAAATCTAATACCGAAGCGACTATGCTACCAGTTGCTGGACCAAGCTCTGCACCTGTTGATTTTTCTCAGACACCTGCTCATCAAATCTTACGACTTGTTGAGTTTGCTACTGAACTTCAAAAAATATGCCGGGTAATTAATAATTTTTTTGTTTATTTTAAATCATTATTGAAGTAAAACTTCTTTATAGACGTATGAGATAAATTTTATAGCAATGTAAGAAAAAATCGTCACGATTTTTGGTTACGCGCCTTGTTTTTTTTTTTTTATCAAAGTTCAGTATAGTGACGTAAAGAATAAACCTAGTAAACATTATTAATTCTAAAAACAATTAAATAATAATTTAAAAATAAAACAAAACACAATTAGAAAATAAAAATATGTATACGTACATCTTTTTTAATTATTCGTTTTTAATGATTTATTTATTCATTTTGAATTCTATAAAATCATTGCATATCTACATGATTAACTGTCGTCATATAATTATATTACTTTAAGTAGATAATTTCAATTATTTACTCGTAACTTGTGTAATTAAGTAAGTTATTAAATATCTGCTTTGAATTATTTTTACTAAGTTATGTCATGAATATGAACATTAAAGTTTGTTACATGATTTTTGTAAACTGATTAACTAATTTTTAGATTAAATAATGGTAGAGTCTAAATAATGACAACAATAGTAGTAATGATGCGATCATAATTGATGAAATACAATAATTATAATAAAAACAATGTTAAAATGAATTACTCATATTATTTGTATGCATGTCTATAATACTAAAATAGCTTTGATCTTATACGAAAAAAATTTTTTTTTTTAAGTCTTATCGACTCAATTTCTGTAAAATTGTAAATAGTAAAAAAATTATGACATATAAAGAAGTTTCACTTCTTACCTGTGTACTCTGGTACACACACATATTTTTTTTTTTTATTTTCATTTCATCAATACTGATAACCATTTTATTTGAATTATAGATTTCAGAGGCAAGCTTCGCTTCTACACATGAACGAGTTGGGGCAATAATGAGTAAGTACAACGCACAAGAACAAATACCGTACAGACAAAGATTTGTTTGGCGATTGTCATCAAGAACTGCCAGACTCTTACGTCCAACCGATAAATTCATTTCAAACCTCCCGGCTATCGCTGAAAACGCTCCAATTCCATCTCCAAGTCGAATCAGGTTAGTGATTGTTTTGGTTCTCATTTAATTGATCAAATGTTCTCTGATTGATTAATTTAATTGCTCATTGTTAAATGTTATTTTTTTTGCAGATCGGGATACAGACTCAACAGGCGCCATGACATGAAGAGACGTTAAAAATACTCAAAGCATCCGGTTAAAAAAGATTAATCTACGAAAATCATAAAAAAAGTACAAACAGCTTTGAATTCGGCATTTACAGCGTTTTCATACCGCTATACATTTATTGATGTTCCATCAAATAATTGCTGCTGAAAGTTGTAAGTGAATTTCTTTAAAAATTTAATGGCCTTTATATTTCACTAAACGTTCAAGCAAGCAGAATTAGTAGTGAAAAAAAAATTAACTGATAATTTATCTCGTGGTTTTAAAACTTTACTTATAAATAAAGTACTACGATAAAATAAGTTATTAATGTTGAAGTTACTATAAAAGTGTTTTTTTTTTTTTTTTTTTCTGCTACTAGAAAACAAAAAATAAAAACACTTTTGTGGGAACGTTGAAAGAAAAAAAGATTGTGATAAAAAAGTAGAATTGGTAAATTTAATTGGAAAAAAGTAATTTAACATGAACTAAAACTTAGGTTTCATATGAGATATGAGACAATAAATGTAAGTAAATATATTATATGATAATGAATTAAAATGTTGACGAAAAAAAGTAAAAAAAAAAATTTACAAAATAGTATTAGAGATAGTATAATTGTAATCGAATGTTTGAGAGAGTTAGGTAATGCAAATAATAAAACAAAAAACAAAAAAATATTAAAATTCATAAACTAAAAAAAAAAATATATATCTTAAGGTTTAATATTTTAATTGATTTGACTTGAAATATAAATATTAAAGCGTTTAGATGTTTATCAAACTAAAGATATAAACGTCCAAATGGCACATTGATTAACCGCCAATTAATATAAAAACTGATGATGAATTTTAATCTTCAGCGGTGCCAGTAGTGTAAATGGTCATTCGAAAGTAATGAGTGTTAGAATGAACTTTTTTTATTTTAAATGCGTGAAAATAATCATTAATTATAGGTTTGCATATTTGTAAATTTATTTACTAAAAAAATGAATGAATTTATCATAGTAGTAAATATCATTATATTTGTCTTTAATGATCTATATTGAATAATTTATATTAAATTAGACATGAATTCGCGCATTTAAAAAATATTATGTCTGGATTTGTTTAATTAAAAACAAAAATCACCGTTTTCTTTATGAATGATGGCATAGAATATTAATTATCACGGTATTAACATCTATACTCTCGCAGTTTGATGACAATTATTATTATAATTTTTTAAACGAAGATTATTATTTATTACTATTAATATTATTATTTTGTATTGAGCAAAACGAAATTATTGGATTAACTTTTTCTTTTTGGAAAATTATTATTTATTATTTTTTTATTATTTATTTGAGGTAAATATTTTTTTTATCATCGTAAACTGTGATAGTCTAGATACAACTGTGACTAGAAATGTGAATAATGTGGATAAGAGAAAGAATAAATATCTACAGGTCTTTGGTATAAATTAGCCAGTTTGTGCTAGTCACAAATTTTTGTTTCTTTTAATTTTTTTGACTCTTTTTTCAATCAATTAATTATTTTCTTTAAAACTTTTTTTTATTAGTTGACTTTTATTTTTATATTGAAAAAAGAGAGTAATTTAAATTATGAGTTGGAAGAATTTTCTGATGTTTTTGAGAGCTATCATAAACAGAAAATGATACTTGAAAATCGTGTGAGTTTGAAACGCAATAAAGGTTAGAAAATAATTATATAAGATTGTAATTCAATTTGAGAAAATGGATTTGAGTAAATTTACATATCTCAGCATTAAAAATATTTGAGTAGCTGTGAATTATTGAGTTATTTCATGATTTTCAATTAAAATCGTGATAATTAACATTTTTTCTCTGCATACTAGTACTTGAAAGTGACATGTGTAATTGAATGTAATTACATTTAAATCATTCATTAAATAATTATTATTTCCACTTGATAATCATTACTTGTGATGGATTTAATTAATTTTTATCAACTTGACTTTTTTAATTTATCAGACCATCTATTAGATTTAATTGTGTTCTCACTACCGTAAAATATTATTTATTTATATTAATTTATTTTTCTTTCTTTCTATAAATTTTTACATCAATCACACATAGTCAAAAATAAAATTCAACTATTATTATTATTATAACTGTTGAAAGTACAAAATTTGAATGAGTTTAATGAGGCAATTTATTGTTTAACTGAAATTATTATTGTAATAAGAATAAATCTGATAAAATTTTTAATATAAATTAAAATATTTTTTGTCATTATAAAACTCTTCAAATAAACTAAATTAATTTAAACAAATTAATGTTATTTATCATTTTTCTTTCAATTTTAATTAACCATAACAATAGATCTCTTGTGGGTATTTCATTAATTTTATGCAATAGAAAATAAACTTTTGTTAATGTAAGTGTATGAATTTAAAAGTAAATAATTACTTAAATATATATGACAAAAATAAAGTAAAATTCTTGATAAATAGCATTTCTCGTTGAAAGAAAATGCATTTTTGACTGAGCTTGAACTGTAATTCTTCGATATCTAGTACATTATAGAGAAAAAAAAAAAAAAAAAAAAACATTGATAATAATTATATAATAAAAAATCAATCATGTAATTTTAAATTATAGTTATGAGATTAACCTTATAAACATTAAAATAATTTGTCAAAGCATTTTCTTCTTCATAAATCTTAAACTTTAAAATAATAAACAAATAATATTTTCTTATCTAAATAATGAAATCCATTACAAAACTAATTCTTCGATCATTTACAATAAAAATATATTATAATTTTTTCATAATCGAAGCACAAAATTTAACATTTATTTTCAAACACTTGACGACAAAGTATGAATAATTGTTAACTGTAAAGCACTAGAGTGATTTAACTTACAAAAGACATTAAAAATAATGAATCAGCTGATAGTGTTCAATGATTATTTTGAGTCCATGTATAATAAAGAAATTTTATTTCTGTAAATTTAAAAATATAATCAAAATAATCATTGATATCGTTTGTCTTCGAATCATTTAAACAATAAGTAATTTCAATAAAACATTGTAATTGATGTAGCAACATCTAATTGATTAATTAATTGATTGAAATCTTCGTCATGTTAAAAATGTAAAAAACAAAGTGATGCATTGATTAATTTATTGATCAATTAATTATGAATAAGAGTGAATCATTTATTTATTAAATATAGCTTAAAATCTCTTAATATATTAATTGCAAACTTTTACATTTGCAAAATAAATAAAGATCTATAATGTAAATTATCTATGTTTAATTAATACCTTTGATAAATCCTTAAAACATTACTGTAGAATTACACAATATAACTCATACAAATCATTTTAATTAATGATGACACTTAAATTAACAGATCTGACAATTCTTGAAATTTTTTTGACATATCTATCAATTATAATAAAAAAAATATTTAAAAAAATTCGGACTTGTAATTTTTGTAAATTTCTACTTGTGGAATTGTTTTGTTAAATTTTTTTGATTATAATTTAATGGTTACAAAAATTTTTAAATTTTTACGTGTCTGTTAAATTTAGTATCATAATTAATTTATTAATTATTTATAAAACGCATTTATCTCTAAAAAAACACAAAGCAAAACTGTATATAGGTTAAAGTTTTTTTAAGTCTTGTTCAAGTTATTGAATTCTGGAGTTTGCCGCGTGTGAAAATAAAATTGTAGGGAGCGCCAAAAGAAAAATACTTATTCGGTAATTGTCAAGTGCTGCTGTGTATAACATGACGTCACATCCTTCCTGATTTACAGTATTGCAGTGTTACAAAAATCAACGAAGCTCGTTCATTTCCCAGCCATCTCTGATCTTGAGTGGTCGTTTTTTTTCGTCTAAGGAATTTAATTTATTTAAATATGTTCCTTTTGTTTAAAATTTCTATTAAATGGATGTTGAGCTGGGACGTTGATAATCCTTCCTGAAAAGTAAGTTATTTACAATTTTATAAACAATAAAATATCAATTTACCTATTTTAATTTTTAAAACCACATGGTGTCGACCACGTGTTTAAAAATTCTAATATTTATAACTTAAACAATTGAATTATCTATTGAATATAATCTAATTAATCATTTGAATAATTGTAATAAACGAAAGTATTAGAATAGCACAAGTTATTTTAACTAAAAAACTAATCATGATGATACATTTTTCAGACTAGAGTTTCTGAATCTTCTAAAACTACCATGATTGTAACCTTTATCTGATAAATTTAAATAATACTATGTATTATTAATTATTTCGTAGGATTTTACTTAATTATGTTTTTTAATTTTTTATAGAGTACCTGATCTGGATTTAATCCAATATGAATTTCAAGCTTTCAATAAACGGTAAGTTGATATCATAAACTATTTCTGTATAAAATAAATAATTATGATACTGAAATTAGCTAACGTTTAAAAATTTTTATAAATTCCACGTGTAATTTATCAAATTTTCTACACGTAAAATTTTTTATTTCCATTTTTTCATTTAAAAAAATTATAAAAATTTTGAACTGTTGGCTAATTTAATTTTCATTAAATGATGAGAAATTTAACTATTGAAAAGTCTTAAAGAGTAAGAACTTGCTGTTGTTTAGCCAAAAGGATACTGATTTTAATTTCCAAAAAAAAAATCTAATTTTTTTTCTCATTACTTATAAAAGCTAATATAACATTTATTTTATTTTTAGAGCAATGAAGCTCCGAAGTTACCAATCAAGAAGTTAAGATGCCACTAACATCCAATTTCCATGATTTCCTAGGTAATTATTAAAAAATATTTGATGCTTGAGTAATCAACGCAAATATCATGATGATAAATTTGATAGCTTTGAAAAGCCTTAAAGATTGAGAGCTTGCTGTTGCTTAGCCAAAAGGATGCTGATATATTTGTTCAAAAAACTAATTATTCTTTTTACTTTAAAATTTGTGAAAATACTCATGAAATTTTTTTTTCTTTACAGATGCATAGAACTTGAAAAATATCGAGTAGAGTCGAGGATGAGATGTCTCTTCAATTTAATTGTAAGTTCATTTCGATTTTCGTTGAATACAGGCACGTTACTTAGATCCATCTCCGTTATTTTTAAGAGATGCTTGAGTCATTGACGTGCAAGAATACGCAATACCTTCTTTTTAGTTGTTGAATTTAATGCTCTTCATTTTATTTTGAAAGATTTGTATAAAATGAATTGTATGCATTAAATACACTGACGAGTGGACATTCCATTATTTCGAATCATTAAATTTTCTGTCATTTGTTTATCAGAAAATTAATTAAATTTTTCTTTTTATTTACAGCTCGCTGGATTTTATCATCATCAGTTTGAAATCAGTCGATTAACTTTTATGTGACCAAGGTCACTATTCTAATAAAAGTTTAAATGAATAATTGTATTTTATACATAATATAATAAAAAAAAAATTAAAATTATTTTATCTTGTCTTTATTTCTATCATACTTGTCTTCACTGAAGTCGTTAATATTAATATTGATGAAATTTAAATTGTTATTAATTAAAATAAAATTATTATTTAATTTAAAATCGAGCAAAAAAAGTAATTAATTTTTTTTCCATATAATTTAAATTAACTAGTTGATAATAAAAATAGTTTTCGTACTTGAAGAACTTTCAATAAATTATTGAGTTGTTAAAAAAAAAAATTCCGCTCTATAAAATCGAGAACAATAAAGAATTTATTGACCACGTTAAGTTGGAGTTGGTGGTTTTATTTTATGTTCATACATGCTTAAAATAATAACATTGTTTTTTAAAAATTCAATAACTGATTCTATTTCATTCTTTTTTTTTTTATTCAATTGGTAAATAATTACGCTTGCGCGTATGATATTAAAGCTGACTCAACAGTAAAGCACTGTGCACTAATCTAGAAATAAAGTGCGCGCGCAAGCGCACCTGAATATAGAATTGCATATATTTTGATGCTTGTGATATATTCCACCAATCACGTTATGAATAAATTTGCTTCGTATACACTTAATCTCGATTGTATTACACGGAAAACGGACATCTATATGAAGGCTATATAGCCTTCATACACCATACCTGAAACTCTTTGCGCTCCGAGGTGTGCAAGAGATTTAAAATAGTTTTCATTCATCAGACAGTTGGCGGTGGTCGTGATTTGAACAGCTGATAATATATCTACGGAAAATGTCTGATAAAAATAAATCGAATAAACAATCCGCAGATCCTGAATTGGATGATCTTTTAAGTAGTAAGTATAGATTTTAAAAGCAATAATTATAATAACGAACAGCGTTATCTTTTTAATTTATGGTTATTGTTCTTAACCTAAAAAAATTTTTTTCCACGTTTATTAGATAACATTTTAAAGTTATAATAAAAAATTATGTAATTTTGGATTTCTATTAATTTATAGGAATAATAATATAATAATGAATTGCATGTGCTTGACATAAAAAAAATTTTATTGATAATTTCCCCCTTTTTACAGATGCCCTCGGAGACTTTGACCGATTATCCGTAACAAATGAACAAAAACAAGACCAAACAGCGAGTTCGACATCAAAAGAGGTACCAAAAGACCTGGAAAAATCTCCAGAACCACTGATTGATGAAATGTGGTCACAAGAATTTATTAATCAAACGGCTTCACAGTTTCAAAAAAATTTGCAAAAAATTATCCAAAATGGTAATTAATTTGAGCTTTAATTATTTATTACATTTTAGATGACACTGAAATTGAGAGAGGTGTGAGAATTTTTTTAACAAATAATTATAGCAAAAAAAAATTTATTAAAATTTCCATCTTTATAAATTCTAAAAAATTATCTAAAATTTCTAGGATCAGTTTTTTTTTCAAAAAAAATTTAAAAAATTGTCAAGGTTCTGCTAATTTCAGTGTTATAATTTTAATTATAAAATTGATCAAGAGAAAAAAAAGCTTGCCAGCAAATATCTACAGTAAAATTTTTATCATTAATTTTTTGTTAACTTGGTAAGAGTTGGAGTTGGAGCTAGATACATAGCTGAAAATATTTTGAATCCCAATTATTAACTAATTAATCAGGGAGTGATGGCGATTTCAATGCGTCACTGGCGAAAATGGCGCAGACAGTAGCAGAATCCATGGCTTCAACTTCCGGAGCTGATGGCGAGTCTGCTGCTGATATCGGTGATAGCTTGGATTTCCAAGCGGCTATTGCTCAAGCTTTCAAAGACATACCACACCCTACCGAAGAGATGAAGGTTTTTAAATGACCAATTTTATAATGAAATAAGTCAATAATAATTTTCATACAATAATTGTTTTTTTTTTTTTTTTTAACTTACTAGGCTTCTGGATCTGGTTTCAACGAGACCGAGCTATTATCGATGTTCGGACAGCCATCAGACGAATCTGGTGGGGATATATTTCCTTTTATGCAAGGGATGATGCAGTCTTTATTGTCTAAAGAAGTATTGTATCCACCATTGAAAGATTTAGTCGATAAATATCCCGATTGGCTAGATGAAAAAAAAAGTAGTCTTGCCGCAGCCGATTTCGAAAGATATACGAGGCAATTTCTTCTCATGCAAAAAGTATGAAATTTATAAGCAAGTAAACCTATTTATTCATTTATTTTTTTTTTTTTTTATTTATTTATTTTCTTTATTAAGACCCAACAGTTGAGCGCCATTAACAGGGTCACTTTATACAGTACTCAGATACAGAATAGCGACTAAAATCTACAAATTATCCTAATTTTATATAAACTGAAATATTATAAAGAAGAAAACAGTATTTTTATTGCTAAACACTAGTCGATTACTTATAACTTATTATCGACGGTCTAATTAGCAATTGGTCTAACTTCTTATTTTTTAGAGAGTAATTTTTTAACATTTTGATGTAATAATAGGCCGATAATAAATTATTTGAATGATCCTTATTTACACTGGCCTATTTGTTTGAGACTTGTAATTTTATTCTAATTAAAAAAAATAAAGTATTCTCAAAAAATCAATTATCTTAAAATTTATAATTCAAAAATTGTATTTATTAGTTTATTAGAGATAGTTTGTTTTTTTTTTTTTTTAATTAAAATAAAATGCAAATGTCAATAACTAGGCCAGTGTCAATAACTGGGTCTTTTACCTTATGGAGTTAGACAACTTGCTAAAAGAAAAACATGATAAATTTATAATTAGTAATAACTATTCTTATTAATATATTGAAATTATTTTTTAGGTATGCAAGGAATTAGAGACTGAGAAAAGCGATGATGCTGACGAAGTCAAAAAATCACGTTTTGACAAAGTCCTGGATCTTATGCATGAAATGCAGACATGCGGGCAACCACCAGACGATTTAATTGGTGAGCAAACGGGTCTATTTCAATTGAATGATATGGGTAATCCTGTATTGCCACCGGGTGTTGATCCCTCAAACTGTTGTATAATGTAATTAATTTCTTTTACGATATTAACATTTAAAATGTGCAAGTGATATTTTATCTGACATCAACTGTACATAAATGAAATTAAGTTATTTATATATATATAATAAATCTATACAATTCGTATTAAGCAGAAAAAATAAAAACGTTAATTGGATTGTAAGATAACAATAACTATTATAAGAACAAAATGAAAATTTTTCAATTATTTCTAAGCGATCAATAATTAAAATTAATATATTTAATATTAATATATATATGAAAAAGTGTTTTTTATATCGACTAGTTATTGTGTAGATGAGCATTGAAATAATATTTGTTATTATTATAGTCTTTCTCTTCGTGATGATGGGATAATAGAATAAAACATAATACTTTGCTAACTTGTCTTTTTATTGTAACACAGAACATGTTTTATTGAATTCCTGTTCGTCAATACATTTTATTAAAATTTTTAAATATACAGTACAATCTTTACGATATTATTCATTTTTTAAATATTTTACTTGGTAATTATTTGTAATTCTATTTGTTTGGTACTGGGCCTGAGCTTTAAGCAGGGGAGAGTGCATCGACTCCAGGAAGAACTTTACCTTCGAGCAGCTCTAAACTGGCACCACCTCCAGTACTCACGTGACTAACTTTATCCTCAGTCTTCCATTTAGCAGCACAAGTTGCTGTGTCACCACCACCGATGATTGTGATAGCTCCATGAGTAGTTGCCTCAACAACATTGTCCATCAAACTTTTTGTACCTTTACTGAAATTGTCAAACTCAAAGACACCGGCTGGTCCATTCCATACAATTACTTTGGCCCTCTTGATTGGCTCTAAAGTACGAATAAATTAATTACACCATTTTTCACTTAACTTGATTATTTTTATTTAAAATTGAAATTATATGGTCATTACCAGTAAATAATTCACGAGATTTAGGACCAACGTCAAGTCCCATCCAGCCATCGGGAATTCCTGACTCAACATCAGCTGCTCCTACAGCTGCATCTTCAGCGAATTTATCAGCTGTAACGAAGTCTACGGGAAGATGAACTTGGACGTTATTTTTCTTAGCTTTTTCCAGAAGATCATTTACAATTTTTGATCCTTCTTCATCGAACAATGAATTTCCAATCTAAATATACAAGTCATTTATTAAGGAGGATAACCACTATGAAAATTAAAAAAAAAAAAATTTTTTTTTTATTAAATTAAAAATATGTATGTAAAGTTTTATATGAAAATTCCGAACATTTTTCGAGTTATAGTCATCATTTTTGTAACAGTGTGTCAAATGACCATTGCACGCGCGGCGCTCCAACAAAAACACGTTTTTCTCGAAATTACTTTATTTGAACTGGTGGGATCTGTCATTTGCATAAATATGAACCGATTTGCAACTTTTTTCCGTATTCTTCTGTAGCTATAGTTGCACGTAGGGGATTTTGAAAATTTTGATTTTTAAGATTTTTTAGGGCTGTTTGAATCCAAAAAAAATGAGAAAAAAAAAACGAAAAATTTTTAATATGTCGCCATTTTTTTTTAAATCCAAATTTTCAAAATCCCCTACGTGGAACGATGACCACATGCATGCAGATTACAACGAAATTTGGTTTTTTTATTTTAGATAATCTATTTTTGACTTAGAGATCCCATCGTGGTGGGGAAAATTTTTTTGGTGCTCCACAAAAATGCTTATAACTTTGTAACAACATGATATTTTTTAATCAAAATTTAGGAGAATGATTTTCAATGTATACTTTATAAAACAAAAAAAAACTGATTCCCAAATTCTTTTATTATCTCAGCCAAAAAAATTCCTGAAAATCATCTATTTTTTCGATCTTCACAGTGGCTATCCCTTTTAAATATTAACTAATTGACAAATTTCAATTCATTAAAAAAAAAAAAAATTATTTAAACACTTACTTTCATTCCTTTGGACACCTTCAGGAAAGTGTAAGCCATACCTCCACCAATAATCATTTCGTTGACTTTGTCCAACAAGTTATTGATCAACTGTATTTTATCAGCAACCTTGGCACCGCCAAGAATTGCAAGGAATGGTTTTTCAGGATTATCAAGAGCTTTAGCAAAGTACTCAAGCTCTTTCTTCAACAAAAATCCGCTGGCACGTACATCAAATCCATCGCCCATCATAGAACTGTGAGCACGGTGAGCAGTACCAAAAGCGTCGTTGATGTAAACGTCACCGAGTTTTCTCAACGATGCGCGGAATTCAGTGACTTTAGCTTTGTCAGCTTTAATCTGTATCAAGAATTTTAAGATTTTAATTTAAAAATAAATTATTCCATGCAAAGTAATTAACAATACTAAAGTTAGCCGACGTTTTTAATTTTATAACACTAAAGTTAGCCGGTTTTTAATTTTTTTAAATTATTAAATTAGAACTAAAAAATATTATTTAAAAATTACACTTAGAGTTTTTCAAGTTTTTGATAAATGAAAATTTTTTTTTATTATTTTGCAAAGATTTTTTTAATAAAAAAAAATTATAAAAATTTTTAAATGTCGGCTAACTTAATTTTCATTTAATTTTTTTCATTTATTAAATTGGAACAAAAAAATATTTTTAAAAAATTGCACTCGGAGTTTTTAAAGTTTTCTACAAATGAAATTTTTTTTTGAAATAATTTTTTCAATAAAAAAAATTCTAAAAATTTTTAGATGTCGGTTAACTTAATTTTCATAATTAATTAATAAAATAATTATTTTTAATACCTTACTGCCGTCAGGGCCAACACCTTTGCCTTCTTCTTCAACATGGTACCTCAAGTTCTCAAGTAAAATAATAGTTCCAGGTGCAGGATCAGCACAAGCTTTCTCAACATCCGGACCAACACAGTCATCAAGAAACAAAATGTCTTTACCCAGAAGTGTTTTCAGCTCATCAGCAACTGGCTTGAGCGTGTATTTAGTATTACGTGAGCCATCAGGACGTCCTAGATGTGACATAAGCACAATAGACTTGGCCTTTTTATCCAACGCATACTTAACAGTATCCAGAGCAGCAACAATTCGCTGATTGTTCGTGATCTTGCCCTCCTTCAACGGCACATTGAAGTCGACTCTATAATTAAGAAAGATACAATAAAAAAAATATCCACTGACATAACCACTAATTATCAGTAAAACTGACTAACAGTCATTTTGACACATGACGTTTATTAAGATAATAATTTAAAAAAAATCGATCCTTACCTTATCAAGACCCTTTTGCCGGTGAGGTCTACTTTGTCAATGCTGAGTTTATTCAACGCCATGACGCTTTTCCCAAGACTGTAATTATTTCGCTGAGTAAAAAAACTTGCTGTTGGATAACCACTTGCAGTTATTGAGTATCTCTGCAAATTAAACGGATTTACGTGACGTATAACTGAGTTTACCAGTGATGATGATGACAATTTCGAGGTTTGATACGTAATTCTATGAATGTCAAACGAAGGGCGTCGGAGGTAGCGCCCTCGCATCAGCTTTTCTAACGCGCGCATAATATGTATCTTATTTGATAGATCGGCTACCTATTTTTATTTTATTATTATATTTCGGGTATAGATATATATATTTATGTTTTTTTCAATACAAATACTTTTTCTAAAATTTCTCACATAAATACAGTTATAAATAATCACTCACAATAACTATTTTCCAATTTATTATTGTATTCTTTAAATATTTTTCATGATAAACCCATGGTTATCACCCGGCCTTGTTCAAAGTACTTTGTGGATAAGCTTTCACGATTAATTATTATTAATTCAATTGCAATAAAATTATTTTTTAAAAAGCCAAGTCGAGTACACAAATTTATGATTATTTTATTTTTAAAAAATCATTTATAAAATTGAGCGCTTATCAAAAATATCTGTTTTCATTTTTAATTAATTAATTACATATTTACATAATGATTAATAATTTTTTCGGATTAATTATAATCAACGAGCTGTAATAATGTTTTATAAATTTTATAAAAATATTTTTTATCAAGAAGCTGAAGAAAATGTCTTGATTTTTAAAAATAAAAAAATATAGGTCAACGACATACGAAACAAAAAAAATAGTAGTTACATTAAATTTTTATCAAGATTTATTAAATATTAAAGCACATATGTTAAAAGTTTATGCGGTATAGATACATCGTATGAAAAAAAATATAACTATTAAATGTTAATTTGGCACTAAATCAACAAATTACTGCATTTATGGACTTTAAGTCAAAAGTTTACAAATTTTAAAATGAAAAGATTTTCCTAGACTTACTTTGACTCTTTATTGAGACCTAAATTATTTTATCGACCAATAAGTTATAAAAATAATAAATAAAACAGAGTAATTTCTTTTTGTTGTGATAATTTTATCTCAACAATTTTTAAATTTCAGTAATTTTTTTTCTCGAGGGTATTTTGAGCGCTAGTCGAGAGTGAATTTTAGAGTAACTGGGACACAGACAGGTTTAAAATAGGGAAAGTTTAAACTAGGGAAACGTAAACTATACATGCAGTTACGGTGTAGTTTAAGTTAAAGGTTCATGGTGATTACTCGTCTGTCAGTTGAAATTATTATTAGTTATTCCTCAAGAGTTTTGCATCTCACCATCAAAAGTAACGACAGCACAGTCGCACTTAGCTTTTAAAATATCAATATTAACTCCAACTCAACTCTATAATAATAAATACCGAACAATGAGTTTTCTCCGAAAGCGTACAAAGAAAATTAAACTAAAAAAATGACACATCCGCTGTCGGATTCCCGCGTTGGTTAAATCTAATCTTTGGGCTCTGCTCCAAACATATTTGACCTCACGTTACCCTACAGAGTTTCTTTATTCCAATCAACTCAATCCTGCTTACAATTATTTTTATTAACTCCCACAACATATTTATATCTTTGTTCTGTTCTGTTCTCTGTTCTCTATTCTCTGTTCTCTGTTTTCACTTCTCAGCAGAACAAGATTAGTTGCTTTTTCTTCTCTGTTAATTTTTCATTCAATAAAAACCTTTCAAGAACATAGATGATGATTACTGAATAAAGGATTACCAGTTTATCATATATAACATATGTTATATGTATATATACAAAGAACGATATATCGATCTTTAATGCTAGTGAAACCTGTTGATCAAATGCCAACGAGTGTCAATGGACTAACTTATAATCCGGCAGCTATTTCCGTTTAATAGTTATTTTGATAAATAGTCTTTATGCATAATATTCGATGCCAAGCTAAAAAGTCGCCCGGTGTCAAACTGTCTAATCACTTATTCCATTTCTCCTTTACTTAACATATTGCTTTATACTTTATATATAATACTTGTTAACATAATATAAGTTGTTGGGATCATTCAACAATGCTAAAATAGCCCAACGTCGTTTAACGCGGGGGCGGACTGTGATACGCCTGGCCACTTTTGAATATCTTCGTACCCGGAAAGTGCAAATACTAATATCTATATACACGGGAAAAAGAAATCAGAAATAATTACAGTATAAAATGTAAAATCGGTCCCGTCGTAATCAAAACTAAAAAAATGACAGTTCGAAATAACATTTTTCTAAATTCAATTTTTGAATTTAATTTTCAGAGCTTTTAATGCAAATATTCCATTCTACAATGTAATTTTTATAAAATCTGTAATAATTACAATCTGAAACTGTAATTTTTCTAGTTTTTGTCACGAAGCGCCACATTGCATTATATACTGTAATTTTTCTACTTTTCTTTTTTCCGTGTACATTTAAGAAAGTATTCTTCATCTTCACATATTCTTCTTCATCTCATCTCAACTACTCAACTCGTACCGCATCGTTAATTTATATCCACTACACGTATACATATTTTAAGTAAATACTTGTGTGTTATTTGTTGGCTAGTGTTTTATATTTCAACCAACAAAGTATCACTGCTTGTTGGTAATACGTGTTCTGCTTGTAAATAGTCTGTCTTTTTATGTTCGTACCTGAAAATAAAAAAAAAAATATTGTAATTACATTTAAGTATTATTATATCTTCACTATTACCTTTGCAATGAGTTAAGATATAACAGTCAATGTGAGAGGTAGAGATTTTAAAATAAAATAAAATTTATTTTTTTATAAAATAAATAATTACATTTAACACTTACCTACTGGTTAAGCGTGTTGAAATTTTTTTAACGTCCAAATGGAAATTAATCAACACGAAGAAAGCCGTTGGTCAAACACGTGGTTGTGTTGGGTCGCGTGCAAAATCAGAGGCTTAGAATAACTAGCACGACATACGAGTATAACATAAATATGTATACATATATACAAATGTACCTGTATGTATTATAATTAAACGTATAAGAATGCTCGGTATGGATGGATGTGCATATGTATTTTCCGTTTTGTTGGAAATGTATTTATTATTATTTTGAAAAATATTATTTAAATTTAGGCTCTTGTTTAAAGTGCGTTGACCGTAAAGATAAAGACCAAGTGATTAATAAATATTTATATTATTTATTGTGCGACAAATTCGTTGATTTATTGCCGCTGAGCCGGCCGTATAAGCACAGTACTTTTTTTTTTTAAATAGTAATCAAAGTTTATGTTCTGTAAATTTACTTTTATCAATTGATTGGTGAGCAAATAAAATGACCTTAAATAATGCCTTGAATAATGTTCGTACACCGGATGTAGCTCTCAGTTCTTGGATCTGTGTATATACATCCGAGAAAAAAATAATTGTTAGTGATGCGATAGGTGGCCGGCCCAATGCCAGTAAATTTGTGTCTGATGATCATGATCACACATGTACTTTAATCTCGGCGCGGGCGTCTCTGAGCTCTTTGGCTCAACTCGGGACCACCAGCTTCACATTTTGCTCTCAATCGGTCCTTCGACCGGACCAGAGAGTAGTTCAGTCTTTAGTATTTACTCAGTCGACTTTTCTTCACCGACAATTATATTTAATTGTTATTTAACAAACTTTTTTAGTTTACTATTGTGTATAATTGTTTAATTTTTTAATTAAGTGCCTACTGGATAAGATTTATAAAATAAAAAAAAAAAATAATAATGAAGTGGTAGGTGATCATTTTTGTGTTTGTTCGTGTGACTATTAATATTGTTACCTGAAAAGTTTTAAAAATAAAAAACAATCAGTTTGTTACTAACACAAGTGTTTTGTCATTTTAAATATATAATAAATTATACTTACTGAAAATTTATTTTTTAATAATATTAATAACATAAATAATAGAAATTATAATAGTTATAACAGAAGTAGATCGGCAGGATGGCCGAGCGGGCTAACCCTGTTAAAAAACTCCAATAAGATCCCATCAAAAGTGACAAAAGCCACTTAGAAACCAATAAAATTTATGGGTTTCTAAGTGGCTTTTGTCGCTTTTGATGGGATCTTATTGGAAATTTTAAACAGGGAAGTCATTATATCGTTAGTTCGTTCGCACATCATGCCGTAAGGCGAGGGTTCGAGCCCCGACGGTTATTAGAATAGTTCCAAACCAACCGTCGGGGGTCGCTCCGATAGCCGACTTGTACTGCCGTGGGTTTTCTATGTGGTTTTCCCCATCGCCACTATTCCAACAGCCATTCGAAAGAGGTGAGGAATAGGGTAAATACAGTACAGGAAGCACAAGTCGGTCCACAGCCGCAATAGATACGCAGTGATTATAAAAAGAGTTGAAAGAGCAGGTTGTGATATCTATGTGCGAAATTTGAAAGGCAGAAACTTGAACGCAGTAAAATTTGAACGCAGTGAAAATTTGAAAGAAAAAAATTCGAACGCAGTGGAAGAGAGAGAGGCAGTACAATTGTGATGAAAAAATTGTAAAAGGCAGTTCTTACTGCTGTACAATGTAACAAATCTATCTATCTACTTATAATAGAAGTAGTACATTCTAAATTTATTTTAAGATAATGTCCATAAAACTTTATTAATACGCGGTGAAGTTAATAGCCACTAATTATTTTTATTTCGTATGCATAAAAATACTCACATAAAGTCTTGGTATGAATTTAAACTTTGAAAATTTATTAAAGTTTTAGTTATTGAAACATTTTAACGAATAAAAATATATATTCTGGGCATCGTTTATGTTTTGATAATAATAAATAAATTTTTAGAGTTCTCAAAAGACAAATATCTACTCCGTAAACTCGTAAACTTCTCCCGGCATGCTTCTGAGTATCAATCGAGGGCCAAACTGATCGACACGTGCTTTTAGTTCTGCAACTGTTTGCTCAAAGACTTTATTTACATTGATTTTATCCAAGTTTGACAGATTCTAAGAAATTTATTTTACAAGAGTAATAAATACAACGATTAAAAAATAAATGTATTAAACTTATGATATAACAATATGTACGTCAATCTATTTTTCAGTAGATATTTCTGTCATTTTGAGAAATAAGAACCACGAGTAGACTTGGCAATCTATTCCCAGAAGTTTTTTTTTTATTAAAGCAGCAAACTGAGCCTATTTTATTTTATTCATTTCTCTTGGTTATTTTCAATGATCTAGACTTCATAATATTTTTTTTTTATGCAGTTATAAGTATTGAATAAATTCACACAAGAATTTATTATGTATTGGCCACACAGAAAAAAAAATGTTCTTGAATCAAGTATATAATTGTGAAAAACTTAATATTCTTGATTTGAGTAGAAAAATTATTGATTTAAGAAAATTTTACTTGATTCAAGAATTTTTCGTCTTGATTCAAGACAATTACCCTCTTCAAAATTATATTCTTGGTTCAAGAATTTTTTTCTTCAATCAAGTTAATTCTTTTTTCAGTGCATTAAATTGTAAATTGCGTATCTTTAAATTAACTTTCTCAAATTATTAATACTTAAAAACCTAAAAATAAATAACTAAATTTGTGTTCGAAGATCGATTCATATCTATTGATATCGAAAATTTAAAAGTAATGCATCACGAAGAGTATGACCTTCTTATATTAACTTGTATACAAACATATATGCCTATATGCATATTATCTGAGAGGCATCAACTCGTACTAGTTGGCAATAAAAAATATATCCTGGCTTTCGATTGCGCTACTTGGCCATTGTAAAAATGTCTCTTCTATTCCACTCTCATCTGATCTTGTATCGCAATCATTGCACATTATATCTTAATTTATTTCGGTCTTCATACAGATACTACAATCTATAAACAAAATTAATTACTGTTGATTACGATCTGTAAATAGAAATCAACGGATAGTAAGCAAACTTGATTCATTAACGCCTTGAATTACTAGTCGAGGAAAACTTATCAAAAAAAAATTAAAACTAAAAAAACATGCATTCTACTTAATAAACTAGAGTAATATATTTACAACAGTTATTGCTTGAGATGAAGTTGAAATTTTTTAAATACTTGGGATATTTTTTATCGTTTAATAAACATAAGCTCCCACCTCGCGCGTTTATTATTACAATAAAATGATAGTTACGCTATAAAATAAGAATGTTAGTGAACAAGTTAGTAAAAATTCATTTATGCAAATACAAATATTCAGAGTCTCTGACCTCGGATATTAACAGAATGTTTACGGTTTAAGTATTTAACTCGCTCTTGAATCCAAAATATTACATTAAGTTTATTCAAACTCTTAAAAACATAAACTGAAAAAGCTCTTGGATTTTATTTTAACTCAATTCAATACACTTCAATTCCAATGATTATCTTATTAAATCTCACCGCGTTTTTGAAAGCCACCAGATCCTTTATATCAATCTTTTGCCACCGCAAATAAGTCTGTAAAAGAAAATATTTAAAAAATCAAAAAGAAAAATTACCTACCATTACCACAAATTGAATAAAAAAAAATGTAAATAATACATGTATAAAGCGATATCTAATTTTACTCCAATTCCCAACATTATCGAAGAAATAAATTGACTGTGTGTTAATGTTTCGCTTAATTAACAATCCAGCGATGCCATTAAACTAAAATAAAAATAAATAATTATTTAGAATATCAAAACTGATATAAATCTTTAAAAATCGCTTTCAACAGTTTTACAATATTCTTAATATCATTATAAATAAAAAAAAATCTAAATTTATACACACATACCAGCTATCTATTTTCCCGCCAGCCAATGCTTAATCATCTACACACCACGCGTTAAAATCGATTACTATTGCTATAAAAATACAACAAAAAAAAAAATTTATATATAAAATCAGGTCATTTGTTTATTGATATTTTTTTCGTTTATTATTTTGTACGCATGTTCCGGCTTATTTTCAAGTACCATAATTAAACAAGCGGAAAAATAAGCAAGATAGCGTCTGATAGTGAGATGACCAGGTGTTTAACAATTCTTTGAATTTTTTAAATAAACAAAGTATCATTTTTTTTTAATTTCCATCCAAGAATTTTTAAAATATTTCCATATAAAATTTTTAATTTTCTTTATGAAAATTAAGTTAACCGACACTCAACCATTTATGATTTTTTTTTATTAATTAAAAATTAGAATTAAAAAACTATTTTTAAAAATTCCACGTATAATTTTTAAAATTTTCTACATGTGAAAATTTTTGTTTTAATTTTTTAAAAATTATTTTTCAATAATATAAATTATAAAAATTTTCAAATGTCGGCTAATTTAATTTTCATATTTTCTTTCAGTGATGTTATATCATTTAATTAAACAAAAATTTTAAAAAACTTGTCGCACTCCTGTTATTTTAACTGTCATGAATGTTCAGGTGATGTTCATGT
>NW_025401599.1:0-3372 GCF_020080835.1 Cotesia glomerata
GACAGCGGTCATCAAAACAGCGTCTCGTCAATTCTTTTCATAACGCCTCTCGACAATAATTTCTCATACAAAATTAATTTCAAATCATATTGCTACATTAATTTGATCAAGTAACAAACAACACGAACGGCGGCTGAGCTTCACCCCTGTGTGTTTCTCTCCTAGAGACACAATTTTATCATTCACACACATATACACATTCTCATTCACACATACTTGATGTACATTTCGAGGAGGTTTTTCCTCAGTTTCGGCTGAGGTTTTCCTCCTCTGGGGAAATAAACTTTCATCATTATTGCCCCCTAACTTAAATGATTTTATTTAAAGTTATCTAAATTAATCTAAAAACTACGAATAATTATTTTTAAGTGTTAAAGGTAAAACAAGTACGGGGAAGTAGCCTCATTGGCTAGTTTCCGACAAAACTTTAAAATAGTATTTTCGCTATTCATCTGAAATTATCTAGTTCTGGTTGGCTCTAGACATTGGCTTAGCATTTTTAATTCAACTTATATGAAAAATATAATGCGTGACATGAGATGAAGCTTACAATTTCAGATCTAGTGATGCCAGCCCCTCACTTCGCTTGAGCGAGCAACTTCAATCTGATCTGACAATCATTTTTGTTTCATCCCTAGTCACACAAGCCTTACTATTATTTGTTCTCTCAAATCCAATTTCACCCAATTGATGTGACAAAAATTTTGTTTGATACGTTATGCTCAAAGGTAGGGATCCTGACAAACTTGAAGTGAAGGCACACGTTTAAGGCTATGGATAGATTCTCATCAAGACCTCGTATTATATCCCGGGTCTCGCTACGCTCGTGCAGATAAATAACTCGGTCTTGATAAGAATGGCGCCCTTAGCCTCAAGCTCGTGACGTCACTTCATGACGTCCATCCCTATCCCATATACTATAACTATAACTATAACCATACTAACTGTATTATTGCCCAGCTTATTGTCATGAGAGTAATTTATGCTTTCTAAAAGGATCGTTAATATCTATGCCAGTGAAATTTCGGAATCCAGAAAGAGTACCAGAATTCACATAATATTTTTTATTATTTATGTATTTATTCATAAAATTTTTTTTTTTAAGTAAGTAATACCAATTAAGTATCAAGGCCACGCTTTACTTGTGAGACTAAAAGCTCCGCAATCGATAAGTAGTATCATCTGAATTGTCGTCTTTTTCGGGCTGTGAATCGTATCGATATTTTTCATTTGGAACTTCAAAAGTATTATTATATTGATTATGAATTTTATGGTACATGCTTACGACCTCTTCGATTATCTCGTTTTCCTTATTCCATGAAATTTATATTTTCGTTAATTAATTTCGGTTTCACCCCAATGCAATGTGGTGATACAATGCCTACTCCAACATGGCATGACTGATAACGATACTGATTAGTAGATGCTAAAAAAGTATATTTTAGAAAAAATATTTTTATCTTCCGGCAAATTTCAAATTTATTTAAAATATTATTGATTAATATTCAAAGAACAAAATTTGAATTAAAATAATAATTAATCATATTCGAGGTATTCCGTAACGAAAATACCTCGAAATAAGAAACTTCTCAGGCAGACACCCGGCCCGGTAGACTAAATAGTCTGCGTTGTGGGATTTGAATTGCGTTGATGTTCTCATAGGGTAACTAAAGATGCAACGTTGCTAAAAAACTATTATATAAATTCTTTGTAATAATTATTTTTATGTGTATTCTGTCTTAAGACTTCTTCTGGAGCGGTCAGTCCGAGGAGCAATCTCTGCTGGTCCGAGGCTGAACCTGCCAATTCCTTGATAGCAAATCTATTTAATTGTCGATCAATTAAAATGATAATTTATTAAAACCTTAACCCGAGGGTTGAGAGCGCTTATCAGCGTTCACACCCTGATTCGCTCACCTGGAGCGCTAGCCAGCGTTCCGGAAGCATCTATTCTATAACTATTATAACTATTAGCCCCAGGGTGCGAGCGCTTATCAGCAGTTCAACACTGGTGAAATCAACAGGAGCGCTAGCCAGCGTCCAGGCTGCTCTGTCCCACCACCTACCTGTCACGGGCAGGTAAATTAAAAGTAATATTGAAAACTTATAAATTCAATTCTAAAAGCTACTTCGCGCTGCTTTACGATCGAAAAATTTTTTTTTCGCCTCATTTTGGCGGCTATTTTTTGTTATTATTAGCCTTGTTAGTTCACGGAATCAAGATATTTTGCATACTATTGTCGAGACAATTTGTGGAGATTAATTTCATGCTTTTAAAAATTGATTTACTGCAATAGAATTGGAAAAAAACTTACCAAAATAGGTCAAAAATTTTCCTGTCCGTCATGTGTGAAACCCGGAAGCTTACTGTAACTTGTGAAAAAATCCATTATTTGAGTTAAATTTTTTTTTTAAAAAGTTCTAATCGACGATTGTAGGTCACTGAATGCGAATAGTTAAGTGATTCAGTGTCGTTTTAATTACAATTAATAAAAAATGAAAACTACAAAGACTGTGTATCTATATGTATCCACGTAAAATTGGCAACATGGATGGTGACCATCTATATCTATAGATGACCCATGTACATTTTATTCCACCAGGGGCCGCTTGTGTAGTAACTTCCTACTACAGCTGTTTTTTCGGCAATTAATTTTGAACGACTTAAGTTTTTTTTTTTTTATATTTCATAATTAAGCCAAACGTATGAGTCATTGCACTTTAGGATTTTCCAAGCTTTTTTTATATTAACTGGGAAAAACTTGGATTTTCTCAGAAAGTAACACTATCTTCAAATCACTCGACATTAATCGCATTTCGGTATCAAAGTAATTTTTATAAATTTATAAACTATGGAACCATATTCTTATGTAATAAAATAATTATTCTCTCTCAAATGGAATTACTGAGATTTCCACTTGTTTTTGTGGGGTGCGGTGTATATCGGTGACATACATTTGCACATCAAAAGTAATTGAATATTCACTATCAAATAATTGAAATCAAGTAATTCAGATTTAAGAGACAATCTTGTTTCCTTTAAAAATGACTATTTTCTACTGTTAGGTTAATAACTATATTAATTCCCGTCGACAATGTTAGCATTTCTTATATTACATTTCTTGGAATAATGCTCAGTATACTCTTACTCATTTGTTAAATTTATAGATTTAATTTGTAAGGGAGCCTGGGGCACGACGGCCTCCTTAAGCCGATTTTTTCCTTGTTGTGGCTTTTAACCATCAAATTCGCTTATTTTCCGTCTATTTCGAATGATTCAATTGAAATTTTGCAAAAATCGAAAAAAGATTTTTATCCGGGGCACGGCGGCCCCACCCCCTCAAAAATCATATAAAAAATTTTTAACTTCCC
>NW_025401600.1:0-3371 GCF_020080835.1 Cotesia glomerata
AAAACAAAAAACACACACACACACACACACACGCACCACACACACACACGCACCCACACACACACGCAGCGCACACACACACACACACACACACAGACAGACATATTGACACCCTCGCGGGTATAGTCAGGAAGCTTCCTGTGACCTTCAAACGTCGGAGATCTGATAAAAACTGGATTTTTGTAAAACGGGTGAAACCAATAACTCACGATTTTTGAAAATCTGAGATTTTCTTAGCGGGAAGTTTAAAATCTGGACAACGGTTGACCCTAAAGGCCATCCCTGCAACTTCGCGCTAATTCCATATCTAAGCGCTTAAAATTGCATTATATGACGTTTTTGAGCTCTTCGAGCCTCAAAAATATAATTTGTATGTTATTTCGAGCTTCTGAGCCCATAGAGTTAGCTGTTCTAAGCTTTCGAGCTCTTCCAGCTCAAAAGTCTGCTAGAAGTTTAATAAAACAGTATTTTTTGAATTTTTCAAACTGCAATAATTTCTGAATAAATGAACTGATTTTCTCAATGCGCGGATGGCAATTTTTCACGCAGTTTTTCCAATTCCTATCCTATTCTTTTAAACGACAAACTGATCGAAACTGAAAATTTTAGAGAAATTTGAAAATTCACTTTTTCCGAATTTTTTCGACAAGGATAACTCACGAACCAATTTATCGATTTTCACGTTCTTGGTAGCGATCGACGTGGTTTTTTGGGCTCTAATTATTATTCTATCTTTTTGAAAACGATCCAAAAAGAAATGTCGAAGTTATGTGAAAAAAACACTTTTTTCGAAATTTTTCGTTTTCAATAACTCTTGAACGAATCAACCGATTTTGACGGGACTGGTGGCAATCGACGTGTTTCTTTTCAAACTCCAGAGCGGATTAGTTTTTGGAGTTGATCGATAAAGCTGTTTAAAAGTTATTCCAAAAACGATTTTTGAAAATTTTATTATTTTTGAGATTTCTCAAAATCTAGCAAACCGAATCATCTAAATTTTACGAAATTCTAATGGCAATGAAACTCTTTAAAACACTACACATTTCGACACGCACACACAGCACACACACACACACACACACACACACACACACACACACACACACACACACACACACACACACACACACACACACACACACACACACACAATACAGCCGCACGGACATCATCAACAAGTGGAAGAATCAGGGAAGCTTCCTGTGACCTTAAAACGTCAAGATCTGATGAAAACTCGATTTTCACAAAACGGGGTAAAACCAATAACTTCTCGATTTTTTAAAATTTTCAATTTTCTTAGCGGGAAGTTAAAAAAATTTTTTTTCCGTTTATTTTAAACTTAAAAATAGATCAATTGTAGAGTTTCAGTAAATACTACCTGGAATTAGTATTTAATTCAAAGTACTCAAGCAACCTCGAGCTTAAATCAGTTCATTGGCATTCTGTGGAGGCTTCTTCTTCGCAAAACACTTCGGTGGTTGTTGAGACTCTTCGAGTGTCACGTTAGTGTCGAGAGTCCGAGATATCTGGAGTGGAAAGACGAGAGGGTTATACATTCCCTGCTCGTAGGTTTTAGTTAACTTCGGTAGCATCTGGATGCTGAATCGAGGATCGGGGCAGATCTGTGACGAGGGATGAGGGATGAGGATGAGGGTGAAGAGAGAACATAGAACAGTTGATCAACTTCGGCAAATTACTACTTCATTTGTAATTCAAGAGCGCGGGTTAAATCCAAAACCGCTAGGGAATTTCTATACTCTTTGTTTTGTCTTTTATATAGATGATTTGCGGTTCTTTTGTTTTGCTTTTCGAAATTAGATTAGTGTCTTGTTCGGACAAAGGTCCAATTAGCGAATAAATTAATTAATGGGTAAGTAGTAAGTATCTTTGTTAAATCAATCAAATGGAAATGTAAAGGTTGTTACATTATATGAGTGATTCTTTGTAAGAATGTTTTTTGCTGTCCCAGGCATTTCTTTATTAAAAAATTGTTATTTTGATACTATTAGAAATTACAGAGTTACGAAAGTAAGAAAACATTTCTTTATTTGGAGGATTGAAACCTAAAATGAAATAAATTTTAGTTTTTTGCTATAAACCTGTAAACCACTGTAATAACAGTCCCCTGGGCTGTACCTTTTCCCAAAATTCAAACTTTGAGATTAAATTTTAAGTTGTTCGTCCATAATATATAATTTCCTTGTCCATAATGTTTATAAACATCATTAGTTAATCTTTGGCCAATCTTCTTCAATAAAAAACACCGAAAATTAATTTTGCTCTACAAATTCATTAAACCAAAGTTTGTCCCAGGCGTTTTAAGGACAGTCCCTTACCAGAAGTTCAAAGCCAAAAAAATCCAGCGTGCTATTTTATGTTCTGTAAGGCTTATAAGGACCTAACTAGCCTTGAGTTAATAACCATAGAGCTGTTGGCGCTTTATCGGCATTTTATTTAGTGTCAAAACACCGTTTGTGCTGGAAACATGTGTCTGGGCTTCACGAGATACTCAGTCCCTGGCAACTATTTTTATTATAATTCATATAAATAAAAATAAAATGCCGCATGTATGTCCACGCATCACTTGAGAACGGCTGGACCGATTGAGCTAAATTTTTTTTGTTATCGTCAGGAATTGTTAGGAGAAGATTGGCAAAAAAATTCTTAAAGAATTCTTTCCAAAGGGGATTGCGGGAGCGTTAACAATGAATTATTCCGGTTTTGAACTATAGCTCTATAGTTCCCAAATTTGGTAGGAATCTTTTGTAAGAGATATAGAAATAATCTATGAACGAATTTTTTACGGATAGCTCGCTCCACAGGGAGTTGCGGGGGTGGATATTGACAATGAAAATTTTTAACTTTCAAATTGTAGATCCTACAGACGTCAAATTTAGGTCGAGTCGTGCATATGTGATGCGGATATGCTCTAAGAGCGGATTTTACAACCCCCCCCTAATAAGGATTACGGGGGTGTGTGTTAGAATGTTAAGTTTTCATTTTCAAACTGTAACTTCTACAGACCCAAATTTAGTAGGAATCTTCGTGTGTATGATGTTAAGTTCAGCTAAGAGTGGATTTCATCAAATTCTAACCTCAAAAGTGATTGCGGGGCGTTAGCCATGAAAATTTCTCATTTCCAATCGATAGTTTTTATGGGCTCGAAGTTTTGTTGGAATCTTTGCCATGTACAATGTAGACATTATCATCTCGAATAGGATCTTACGAAATTCTTCCCCGCATGTAGTGTGGAAGTGATAATTGTCGTACCATATTCTTCAAATACAGTTCCTACAGATATAAAATTTAAAAGAATCTCAAGAGATACAGGAAATTACAGGGATGGCCTTCAAGGTCAACCGATTTAAATA